>NW_021319448.1:279354-304262 GCF_001605985.2 Dendrobium catenatum
CTGGATAGTCCTGGCCGATATTTTATAGTCCAGGCCGATCCACCAAGCCGATATGCAAAAATAAGTAATTCAAAAATAGATCTGGCGGTAGAAACTTTTTGAATTTAGCCTATCATCCTGGCTGATACAAAATCATCAAAGACGATGTGTTTTGCATAATGACGGCTGCTTTAATGAGGATGCCCTAATTAGGGTTTTTGCTTTTGAACAGATCATCCCGGCCGATATAAATATCGTCCAGGACGATGCTACCAAAAATAGTAAACTCTAGGGAACAGTCAGAAACTCTTATATGTTACAAAGTATCAGGAGCCACAACAAATGCAATAGACTCAAGAAAGAAAAAAGTGTACAAACTGACTCAGACCTAGTCTATCCAATCTTGAGCTGGTTCCAAATTGCAATCCGATTGTCTGAACCTGAAATGTCAGTACATAAGGCAGTCGTAGAGAAATAAAAATATTTTCTATCATCAAAATTATAAACCATTGATCCGCAATATATCCAAGAAGCTCGTAGAAGGGAGAAAGGCAAAGAAATAAAGACTTTAAAAGAAAAATATTTCAATATAAAATTATTTATGACATTCCTAGGACTAGAATCTAGGTTATTATTAGTGGAACTCGACCACATTTAATTTCTATAGGATCTAGTTTTTAATTAAGTAGCATTTGCATATAGAGTTTACATTTAATTGATTTATGTTAATTATATAATTTAATTGTTTTGTTTATTTCTACGTATTATGAGTTTCATAATCTTTCTAGATTTTTTACTCTGCATACCATTTTTGTTTTAAGCTAGATGTATTAAGTCCCTTTAAGGACCTAAAATTTTTGTACTCATAAATAAAAAAATATTTAGGCTATTATAGAAAGAGAACCCTTTTTAAGAAATAAGCTCAGGCTCGCCGAGGGTCTTACACATTCATATTAAATCTTCTCTTCCTAATTAGGCACCTATCAATATATAGGTTATGGTAGAAAACTAAAGTGCCTCCTACTCCTCCTACATTTTCTTCCAAAAATAATAGTTCAAACATAATATAATCCTTTTTGAAAATCCAATCTCACTTCTTTTATATCACTCCTTAAAAATTATAAATAAAATTTCAACCATTATTTTAATCAAGAGTAATCATATGAAACTCAAACTCCATTTGATGTAATTAACTATAAAGGGTTCCTTCATAGGAGATTTAAAGACCCTAGATCAATTTAAAAAGTTAATTAATTTTCTTAAGAAAAATACATATTAAAAACATTTATTTTAGTTATATTCAAACCATGGGTAATTAGTCATATTTTCTTTCCCCTGAAACATAAATCATATATAAACAATCCTTTGAACATGAAATTAATGATTACTCATCTCGAGTGTGTAAAGTCCGTATAGGTTATTAAACATATGCAAATGTACCAAGGCTAACCAAGGGGGGGGGGGGGGGGGGGGGCGGAATTAGTATTTTTTTTTTAAATCTCTTGGAAACTAAAGAAAACAATTTTTTTGTAATTTTTGCAAAAATAAATTTTCAACCACAAAACATAAAATGCTAAAAAAATAAAATTACTAAAATAAAAATGAACATAAAGATTTATAGTTGTTCAGTCCAAAAAGATCTAGGTCCACTCCCTAAAGAGTCCCTCTTCAGGTATTTCACTATTATCAAAATGACCCTTCTTTTACCCCCACAGAAAGGCGGAGAAGCCTTTATAATTTTCCTCTCTTCCACTAATCCCCGGTACAACAAGTTCCATCATCCTTTCACACCCTCTAAGTGTCGGTAGAGTACCATAATCCTTTCACAACCTCTAAGTATTGGTAGAGTATCATCGTCTTTTTACACCCTCTAAATATTGGAAGAGTACCATTATGCTTTCAAACCCACTAAGTATCAGCAGAGTACTATTGTCTCTTCACACCTTCCAAGTGTTGGCAAAAGTACCATCATCCTTTCACACCCTCCAAGTATCAGTAGAGTACCTTCATCTCCTCACACCTTCCAAGTGTCGGCAGAGTACCTTCATCCTTCTCTAAAGATCTTTCTTTGAGCAATTAGAAAGAAGAATGGAAAAGAAGTTATAAAAAATACAAAAGTGATTCTTACCTTAAAGTAACATTGTGAATCCTTCACACTCCACTTGTAAGAATGCTCTCTCAAACACTCTCCCAAAACACTCCACTCGCTCTCTAAGAAATCATGAAGAAAATTACTTCTCAAGTAAATTTCTAAGGACTATTTATATAAAAGACACAAAAATTATCTAAAAAATAAAAAAATTTATTTTGAGCATACACGATTGTACAGTATGATTGATATTCATCTTGGATGAATAATTCAAAATTGTATTATATGATCCTGTATGAGATTTTTTCGTACAAGCCTATTATACAGTATAATATATATATCATACAGTATGAACAATTAAAAAAAATGATTCTCCAGGATGAAACCCAATAACTTTGCACTCTAGACGTTGTATGTACGAAACCTAGATCGTCCAATACAAACAATTCAAAAATTTACATGTTCATCTGGTTAAAAATAATCCCAACATTTTAATTCTCTTGACTTCGTCTATATGAAATCCAGATCATCTCGGACAAACAATTCAAAAAATTAATATGTTTGTGTGGATAAAAATGTTCCCCATATTTTTTGTACTTTGGATGTCGTCTGTATAAATCCAACTTCAAACAGTATAAACAGTACTTACAAAAAAAATTTTGTCCAAGTTTTGATTAACTGCTCACTAATACTCTCAATTTGACTATACCCCTTAGCCATCAATCTAGCTTTATTTTTAATCGCAACTACTAAATTATTCATTTTGTTTTTGAACATCCACTTAGTTCCAACTAAACTTTGATCTTTTGGCCTTTCAATTAATTCCCAAACATCATTCCTTATAAATTGATTCAACTTCTCTTGCATGACCAAAATAAAAAATTCATTCGAAAGTGCTTGATTAACATTTGTGGGTTTAATTATTAAAATAAAGATAGAATGGTTAAGCACTTTATTGAGTCTATGCCTAGTCCTAACACCCTCACTAGGTTCACCTAAAATCAATTCCATAGGGTGATTTTTAAAAAATTTCAATTCTCTAGGCAAAGGATTTTCTTTTTCCATATTTTATGTCAAATTTATCTTTTCAACCTCTTGGTAATTATTTTTTATATCATCTTCTTCCAAAATTAGCTCTTACAAAATTATAGAATCATCAAATATATTATGTGTGGTCTGCTCAACTATGAAAGTTAAACACTATATATGATTTTCCAACACTAGAGTATCCAAGAAAAATTCTTCTTCTAATTTTGGATCAAATTTTCATAAAGTAGATTTTCATTATTATGTATAAACACCTTACATAAAAAAATATAAAAATGTGATAAATTAGGTGATCTCCTCTTAGGAAGCTCTTAGGGTGTTTTATTCAATTTTTATCTAATGTCCACCCTATTGATAACAAAACAAGCTGTACTAGTCACTTCAGCTCAAAAATATTTTGGAAGTGAATATTATACCAATATGGCTCTAGCGGGTTCAATTAATATTATATTTTTTCTTTCGACTACCCCATTCAGCTGAGGAGTCCTAGGTGCAAAAAAATTTGTATCAATTTCTTTTTATTTACAAAATTCTTCAAATTTTTTATTTTCAAATTGACCTCCTTAATCACTTTGAATTGTTAAAATTTCACATCTTAATTTCCTCTGACTCTAAGTCAAAAAGTTTCTAAATTCCTTAAATGATTTACTCTTATAAAATAAAAATTTAATCCATGTGAATCTCTAAAAGTTATCAACAATCACATAACCATATACGTTCCCTCTAAGACTTACAGTGCTAACCGATCAAAAAAGATCCACAGAAATAATCTCTAATGATTTGCTAGTCCTATGATCCTTAGTGGATGAAATGAGGACTTCACCTATTTTCTTAGTTGTCATGCATTTCAAAGGTGATCTTTAGTAAAGTTTAGTTTTACCATACCTCTAAAAAGTTCATTTTGGGTAATTTTTCTAAAGTTTTTTATGCTAGCATGACAAAGCCTCCTATGTCATAACCATGATTCATCAAAAATTGTTTTTAAACAAAAATCATTAAGAGATTTAATATAATTAAATCTAGCATGTACACATTGTTTAGCTTATTTCCATGCATCACATTAATTCTATTTTGGCTTAATATGTAGCTAATGGGAAAAAATTTAACACGATATACTTTATCACATAACTGACTAATTCTTGAGAGATTATGATTTAATCCTTCTACAAGTAACACCTTTTTAATAAAAAAAATTGTTCAAGTTACCTATCATACCTGTGCCTACCACTTTCCTAATGATATTATCTTCAGTGTAACCTTGACTCTATTTTTGGCTTCCACTGATATGAAATATGTAGTGTCTCCAGTTATATGCTTCGAGCAACCATTGTCTAGGTACCAAATGCTCTCATGAGGTTTTCTTTAAGAGCATTTCTACAAAAAGATCAAATGTTAGTCTTGGTAAAATTAAACTAGTTGCATGTATGATATGACTAATTTTATGCATCTTAGGTCTCCACACTAAATGAGTTTTTTGATGAATAGTATACATGTGTGAATTATGCTCAATCATTCCACAAGAAAAACACTTAACTCAAAGAAAAGGATTTCTCAATCTCCAATAATAAAATTATCTCTTCCTAGGTTTTAAGATTTTAAAATAGAATCATTAAAATCATCAAGTTTAGGGGGGATCCTATTCTTCTTAATAGTTTTCACTTTTACTCTAAGAAATGATTTTATAATTTCTAATACAGTATTATCAAATTTCAAATAATGCTCTCTTTTTTTAGGTTCATCCTTAAAGTTTTAAATTCTTTTTCCAATTCAGTGTAGTATAATTTTAATAATTTATTTTATTTGTTCAAAATAATATAATTTAACCAAAAAACTCATGTTGTTATTATCAATCTATGTGTGATCTTTCCTAAGAATTTCATGCTTTTCTATGACTCTAGGTAACCCAAATTCAACCTAGCATGCATTTCTTGATTTTTCTATATGTCATATGAATTCTTTCAGAAACTTCTAGTAATTCATTATAACTTATGTCATATAACTCCTCTTGATCCGACTGATCAAGATTATTGGCCATTAAGCACAGATTGGTGACTTCTTCTTCCTTCTTATTTCTGATGAATCTGAAGCTGAGTTCACACAAAAAGCTTACTAAAATTTCTTCTTGTCCTTACTCACTTTTGTTTTTACCTCCACCTTCTCCTTGCTAGGAGTGGCTATAAGATTAGGGAAATCCAATTTAACATGTCCAGGTTTCTTGTATTCATAGCAAATAACATCGTTAGAAACCTTAACATTCTTGTGGAACTTACCTTTAATCCACTATTGGTGTCTCCTTTGCTTCCTCTTTAGAAAACTCTGAAATTGCCTAGTCATCAAGGTAATATCATTCTCATCCTTAAGTTGTGACTGATCACTCTCTGAGTCATCCACTTTAAAAGCAATATTCTTCTCCTTTCACTTTTATCCCACATCAATCTGCCTTTGAGTCACTCCTTTCTCGTAAGCAATTAGTGATCTAAGAAGATTATCAATAGAATACACATTTAAATCCTTAGACTCTATAATAACAATTATTTTAGCATCATAAGTCATAGACAAACAAAGAAGAATTTTATTAATCTTTTAAGCATTCATTATTTCTCTAACTAATGCATGCAAAGAATTGACTATCTGGGTGAAACGTGTATACATTTTAGATATAGATTCATTTGATTTCATGCAAAATAATTTATAATCATGTAATAAGATATTTAGTGTAAATTGTTTTGCTTTGTTAGTTCCTTTATATGTGATACAAAGTCTATCTCATATTTCTTTTCCACTTTTGCAAGTAGAAACACACATGTAATCTTCTGATTTAAGTGCACAAAAGAAACTATTTAAACATTTTTCATTTAATTGTGCTAAGTCTCATTCTTCTATAATCCAGTTAATAAAGGGTATTTTAGTTCTAATACCATCTACAAGTCTAGTTGGCCTAGTATATCCATCATGAATAAAAATTCACTTGCGATAGTCAAGCGATTGAAGAAAAGAAGACATTTATATTTTCTAAAAACCAAAATGGATTTTATCAAATAATGGAGGTCTAGTGATCAAATACCGTTCAAGTGTGTTATAATTTCCAAAGTTAGCCATTATAATTTTCAAAAAGTAGTCTAAACTTTAAGTTTTGACACAAAGCTTTGATACCACTTATAAAGTTTGTATAGATTGTTAAACCTAAGCAAATGTCCCAAGGCTAACCAAGATGGGGGGTGAATTGATATTTTTAAAAAATCTCTTAGAAATAAAAAAAAATTATTTTTTTATATTTTTTGGAAAAATAAAATTTTAACCACAAAACCTAAAATGCTAAAAAATAAAAGTGCAGAAATAAATATGAGTACAATGATTTATAGTGGTTTGGTATCAGAAGACCTATGTCCACTCCTTAAAGACTCCCTATTCAGGTATTACGCTAATACAAAAGTGACTCTCTTTTTTCCTCAACACCAATGCAAAGAAGCCTTTACGACTTTCATCTCTTCCACCAATCCCCAGTGCGGTAGAGTACCATCATCCTTTCACACCCTCCAAGTGTCGGGAGAGTATCATCATCCTTTCACACCATCCAAATATTGGCAAAGTATGGTCATCCTTTCACACACTCAAACTTTTGGTATAGTATCATCATCCTTTCACACTCTCCAAGTGTCTCTAGAGTACCATCATCTCTTCATACCTTCCAAGTGTCAGTAGAGTACCGTCATCCTTTAACATCCTCCAAGTGTCGGTAGAGTACCATCATCTCTTCACACCTTCCAAGTGTCAGTAGAGTACCTTCATCCTTCTTCAAAGATCTTATCTCAAGCAACTAGAAAGAAGAAAGCAAGAGAAGTAACAAAAATATAAAAGAGATTCTTACCTTTGAGTAACCTTATGAACCCTTCACACTCCACTTGCAAGAACTCTCTCTAAAATACTCTCCCAAAATACTCTTTCACTTTCTCTCAAAGAAAATCATAAAGAACAATACTTCTCAAGTCAATCTCTAAGGACTATTTGTATAAAAGATGTGAAAAACTATCCAGAAAATAGAAAATTTTTATTTTGAGCGTACACAATCATACAATATGATCGATATTCACCCAGACAAATAGTTCAAAATTGTCTTGTATGATACTATATGAAATGTTTTCGTACAAGCCTAACATACAGTATGATATGTAAATCATATAATATGAACTGTTATAAAAAAATTTATTCATCTGGACAAAAATGTTCCCAATAAATTCATACTCTAGACATCATCTGTATAAAATCTAGATCATCTTAGATGAACATTTCCAAAAAAATTACATATTCATCTAACAAAAATAATCCCTACATTTTCGTACTCTAGACATCGTCTATACAAAATCCAAATCATCCCATATGAATAATTTAAAAAAATAACATGTTCATCTGGAAAAAAATGTTCCTCATATTTTCATACTATTGACGTCATCTATACGAAGCCAACTTCCTACAGTATGAACAGTACTTAGAAAAACTTTTCCATCCAAGTTTTGATTAATTGCTCGCTAGAGGAAATAACTGAATAAATCATCCCACTTGAATATAAATCATATAATATGATTAGTTTTAAAAAAAATTACAAATTTAGAACACTCCCCCAGTGTGTCTATGAATGGTTAATCAATTACAATCACACTCTCTCAGACTCAATAAAAATATAAAAATACAGACTCCAATTACATTGAACCCTATACAAATCTGACTTGAAGTCTTTAACATTATGGAGTATAATTTCCCAGAAATATTAGTACACACAAACAACAAAAGAAATAGATCCAATATATATTAGGAGAAATAGTAATTAAAATAATAATATTTAGAATCATCAAAAATACACATGATGTAATAATCTCAACAATAAAAAAACTAAGTTACAACAATCTCAACAGAGTGTCATAGCTATATATTCAATAGAACCCCATTTTAATTTTTTGGGATAATATATAGTTCCATCTTAAATTTGTCTACAATATTTAAGATGAAATTTATAATTCTAAATGTGAACCCATTAGAAAATTTTATCTGCTCCTTCGAGGCAATATATCATTTCCAATACTATATTTGATTTTAGAAACAAAATTTAAAAGTCAATTTCAACTTTCCCAAATAAATTACCATTTTAATTAATTTGCATCTCTTTCCATAGCTTAAAGCAAAGCAAGTAAAAATTAAAGAGGTGTTTCTACTAGGGAATGATCTCTCTCTCCATCTTTAATAATCATAGAAATTTTATTGCATTAGTAGGTTTGACTACCCTCCTTTCGTTGGTCCCTCTTCCTATTTATTCCTTGGGTGAGTGTAGCCAACATAAAAAATAATAAGAGTGGTGAGTGAGAAAACCTCTTATAAAATCTAGGCTTTGATATCTCACCCCAAGTTAATAGGTGGAATGAGAGAGTCAAGCATAATTTTTGAAATTTTGATGTCAATTTTGTGAACCCTTGTGCTAATGAAAACTCAACAAATTGAGTTCAGAGATTTGAAAAGGTTTGTGAAGCTCCAAATTCCCTTAAAAAATAACTAAGATCAATCATAGATATCATACTTATTAGAAATATTTTTATAGTTCTTTTTCTTTTATTTTGTGGAGAATATAGTTAATGATTTTGAATATCAATTTTGCAACAAATCCTTTTACAATCTTATTAATTTTCATGTAAAGATTTAATAAGATTACCAATTCCAAATTTAGATTAGTTATGATTTTCAATTTTAATCTACTCATATTTAATCCTAATTATTCATCTTTATTTCAAAAATTAATTCATAAAGGTATAACCTATAAATTCAAATTAAAATAATAAGTTAAATGATCTAAGCTAGTTAATTATTAGTTTTTTCACTCTATAAAGTATAAAAAAATGTTTATTTAAATAATGATCTAAGGTTTTAGTATTATTCTAATTTTAAATAAGTTTTAATTATCATTTTACTAATGTTAATTATATAAAAAAAATAAATCATATAATAGAAATAATTACAAGCATGAAAGAAATTTTAATATAATTTAAATAAAAATACAAACAATAATTAGTATTGCACCTTTTTTCATATAAATGATAAATGACGTATAAAACATGTGATAACATAACATGAACATAACACAAGTTAGAAGAAAACCAGTGCAGTAGTCACAAAATGTACTATAATAGCATTTATAAATTTTCTTCATATCTGCCTTGTATCTACATATATCTTCTTGAGCTTCATCTTTGAACTCATAAAATTTATTAGTGATAGAAAAACTTTTTTTGCTTGGAAGAAAAATTAAATCTTCAATTTTCAAATGTTCTTATTTTCTAATCCAAGAGGAGGAATGTCTTTGCTTGGTTTGCCCATGGCTTAAGTTGAATTTTCAGGAAGACATAAATAGCACTACACATAAGAATTGACAAAAATTTTGAACAAAATTTCAAACATATGGTTTTATAATTTTCAAGTGGGAAAAAACATTTAAAATTTGAATTTTTAAAGTGCAAAGTCCTAATATAGCAATGCAGCACTAAAAAATGGTATTGCAATACCCTCTTTCTCAAGGATTTTTCTAAGTATATTATTAAAACTAACAATCTTACCTAAAACATCTAAAATAAAAGATAGATTTCCTCCCTTAAAATTCTAAGTATATAGCCTTTAGCCAGACTTAATAACACACTAAACTTAATTTTAGGTTGCCTCCCACTTAGTGCTAAGTTTATAGTCTTCAGCTAGACTTACCTAGATTTTTTAATTTGACTAGGATATATTATTTTCATTCTTCAAATGATTTCCTCTAGAATCATTTTCTTTTTTTCTTTTGGGTTAACTTTAGTATTTCTAGGTAAAGATCCAAGAGGTCTACTACTAACTAAAACGACAAACTAGATTAATGGGTTACCAAATTTTTAATAGAAGTAGCTTGATTTTATAATTGATTCACTATGTTACTACATCTTACAATGCTAATTAAGTTTTAAAATTATTGCTTTGATTAAATCTTGGAAGATATGTAAGTTTAGGATTAACAGTTGGTTGTTGAGGATTATTCTAATTTACTGCTTGTTTATTCTGCCTACTATTTTATTGATTATTTCTAACCAGATTATTTGACCAATTAAAATTGGGATGGTTACTCCAACAAGGAGTATAAGTATTTGAATAGGGATTATGTTATTTTCTAATTAAATTAATATTTTCATTCCCTTGCACATTATTATCTTCAATTAAATTTTGATTCACTAAAGAATTTGTTCCTATCTCATAATTTAATCCTATTGTATTTAACTCTTTAGAAATTATTGTAACTTTATAGTCAAGATTGATAAAAATTCAGATTCATAAATACTAACTACTTTCATAGGATTTACCCTATGAGCAAGCTTCTGAAAATTATTTGTAGTCATCTCCTCTATTAATTCATAGGCTTCCTTAAATTGCTTAGATATTAATGATCCTGCAGCTGTAGCATCAATTATAGCTCAAAGTGATTATACATCTATTATAAAATATTTGAATAAACAATCAATTAGGTAAAATATGATGAGGCCATTCTCTAATAATTTCCTTAAATACTTTTCAACTCTTATAAATGTATTCTCCTTCAAAATGAGTAAAATAAGTCATGTCATTTCTAACTTTGGCATTTTTTAAAGGTGGGAAATACTTAGCAAGAGACTTATGAGCCAACTATTTCCAAGTAGTTAAAGTCTTGGGGGTAATGAATTCAACTATACGATAGATTTATCTCTTAGAGAAGAGAAAAAGAATCTAAGTCTAATAACATCATCACTGACACCATCATACTTAAATGTTACACAAATTTATAAAATTTGGCTAAATATAAATTTTGATCTTCTATAAGAGTTACACAAACTAAGAGTTTTGAATCATTTGTATAATGACATATTTTAGTTCAAAATTGTTATCTTGGATTGCAGGTATATTAATACTCTGGTGAATTCAGTCTGCGAAATTGTTTACATAGTCCTTAAGAGGTCTGGTACAATTTTACAGCAACATATTTTAGTCATTTTCAAAATATTTTTGGATTTTCAAACATTAGAAAGGGTTCTTTTAATTTAAGTATAAATCGATAAAAGTTCCTTTCTAGGACTATAAAGCATAAAACTATAAATATACAATAAGTATTTAAAGAAATAAAAAATAATAGATATAAGTGTGTCAAACAATATAATTATATTGATAATATAGTAAGAATACTCAAAAAGAAATATACTTTCCAAGCAATGGGGCCAAAAATATGATGGGGCTTTAGAGTGCACTTTTTAACAATAAAAAATGTTTAAGACTCTATTCCCTAAACAATGTTTAAGTATATATATATAACAAAACCCACTTAATATACGTAAGTATATATATTGAATCAATTAATAAATGATAGAGTAGAGTCTCAAACTCATGAGAAAGTATGCTTTCTAGTAATCAACTACCATTGTTTACTTTAATTGAAAAATTATTCTACTAAAAAAAATAATGGATTGATGAATATAAAAATATTTAAAATAATGGATATAATATTTAAATAAAGTGTTTTGTATTTATAAATTGCATATATTTTCTAATGAAATTCATATTTATAATATGATTCAGAGCATATGCATCCCTAGATCACTATCAAGCTTGTAAGGGTAAAAATGGGGTATGCTAACCTCATACAATTATATTATCTCCTTAAGATCCTAGTATAATCATCCTATGTCTAGTATACAAATAATTTTTTTTTAATATTCCTAATTGTTCTTGAGTTTCTCTGTCAAGGCTATATATCAAACTAGATTTTAAATACATATATAACCACTATGTGCATTAAATAATGAGTAGAAAAATATTAAAAATATCATTTAAATTTAGAGAACAAGAATCTTCATTAATACATAATATTTTATCTATATCATCAATTTAAAACTATAAAATCAGTGAGATTTGAAAGAAAAGATTAGCAAACATATTTTTATTGAAATCAAGGAAGAATAAAAATACCTGAAATCAGGGAAGAATAAAAATACATGAAATCATTGAAGAATAAAAATATAAGAGAATGATATTACGAAGAAGGATTAATGTGTACACTCATTCCTTAATATACAGAGTTTCTCACACAAACACTAACTAAACATTCTAATAATTGATTTAAAGAGAGGTCTAAGAGAGTTTTTTAAATAATATTAAAACTATATAAGAGATTGAAATCCCATACAAACATAATATAATGACTATTTGTAGGTAAACAAAAATTAGTAAATTGATTCTTTGAAGCTTGAAATATCAGCACCACTATACCCATAAAATGAACAAATGTTATTACACTAATGTTTTATCTCCTCTACGGTGCTTGCTGATATGGATCAATTATTTACTAAACATTCACAGAGCTTCACTAGAAGATCATGTCCTTTAGAATTTATAGCTGTTACACCACATCACTACTAACTTTCGAAAGTTTTGGCACCCGAGTGATAAATTTGGCACAAAGTTGTGTTAGACTATAATGATGTAGCGCATGAAAATAGTGAACACAATGCTTTCAAGTTAACCATTTAGACACCGCAACACTTTCAAATAGCGAAGTTTGTGCTACCATGTCAATATTTTGGTGCTCCGGCAATGACCTTTATGGCACAATGGAAATTATTCGTCTACCATCACAGTGTAAGATGATAGTTAAAATTTTATGCTTTTTTTATTTTTTTATGCACAACATAAATAAAAAACATGTTCTCACTGAAAATATAACATATAAATTAATACATTATTTATAGTTATCGACATGCTATGATCATATGATACTCAACACCGAAGGAATCATTAGAACCAAGCTAACTATAATGAAGATATGATAGGAATGGTAAAATGTTGGGAGATGGGCTCTCATAATTGGTAAAATTTATTCTCTAGCCCACCCACTTTGAAATGTATTCATAGGCAATACCATCATCATCACCAATAGCAACACATGAAATAAAGTAAAAAGATGAGGATGAGTAGAAAATACTCTATATTTGTTAATAAAAATATTTTGTTACTTTTACTATTTATTATATTTTTTTCTATCTTAGTTTATAAATTTTGTTTGTTTGTTTTATTTTGTTGTGTTCATTTCTTGCACTTTTTATAAGTTTTATTTTTGTAAGAAAATGTAATTTGAAAAAAAAAAGAATGAAATATATTTCTCTAAATTTATAAAAATTATTTTTCCTTACTATATTATCCTTTTTGTTTTAATTATAAAATTCTAAAAATTTAAAATTAAGATCCTTAAGTATTTAATAGTACACAACATAAATGTTTTTTCTAAGTAAGACAATTACAAGTAACAACTTATCTTTTCATTTAAAAATAGTAATTTTTTATAAGTAATATTTCTAAAAATCATTTAAGCACTTGACTACTTATAAAGGAATACTATGACAAAGGATTAAAATGGATTTGCTCATTTGGTTAGAGAATTATGAGCAAATCCATTTTAATCCTTGAGTTATGATATTGATCATTTAAGCAAATCCATGTTAAATACATAACTCATTTTGTAATATTGCTCATTTTGCAAGTAATTAGAGAATTATGAAACCTTTAATAAACTTTAGATTAGTACAATATGTGGAGGTAATAGATATGTATTTAACATTAAAATAAGGTATTTTAGTGACTAAATAAAAAATGAGTTAAAAGTAGAAAAAGGCCTATGTACTGGAATATTAAAAAAATATTACTAGTAATGTTTACACCCACTTGAAAATAATAAGTTGATGCAATAGACATGTATTCAAAAAAGTTTTAGGGTACTTAGATAAATAAAAGATAAATGAAAAGTAAAGTTACTAAATAAAAAATAACAAAAAAATTAGTACTTGTAATGTCTTGCCAACTTCTATAATTCTAAAGGAATTATTAGAATTATAATATTTATAAAATGCTTGTATTCATATTTAAGGGATAACAAGTTATGTAGATTTAAGGGTTAACTAAACCAAATCATGTTTTATAGAGAGAGAAACACCCATTTGTTAGAGAGAGAAAATCCCATTTTTTCCATATTTTCCTTCCTCTACAATTTTGGAAATCTTTTCGCAAAATATCGAAGTGACGGTGGCATCCCCCAATGGTCGTCGGAATCATTTTGGTTGTTCTAGTAATGTATCCTGATCACCTATTAGGTCAGACGACTGGTGATTAGAGAACCACTTTTTATTCATGTTAAGAAGGATTCCCCTGTTGTCAGCAAAGGCAAGGGTATTGAAAATGGGTTGTTGGCTAATTCTACTCGTTAAATTTTCTTAATCTTTTTATCAAAATGACTTTGAAGTGTCTAATTCATTTGGTTTGAAACTCTTTGTTAATAGATTTTGTAATGCCAAGTTGGGTTCTTTCAAGAAAGATCAAGTATTTAATAATCCATCTGATGTTTGTTTGAATGCCCAAGAAAACGAAATTGATGAAATTTCTTCTATAGAAGACCTCGTTGATAAGGTTGTTCGTCCTTCTTCAGATAGTATCAATCCTTGGGCTAAATGTCCAAATATTAAAATCAAATTTATAAATGAAGACTCAATCCTTTTGAAAGATAGTGTGGCTTTTAAATTGTATGAGCCTTATGTTAAGGCTAATTCAAAAAAGCTTCAATTTTCCATAGTGGTTAATGTTTTTGGAAATGATGTTCCAATCCAGTTGATCGCTGATGAATTGTGTAGACAATGATGACATTTTGGTAAATTTCACCTAACTTTGCTTGGGTTAGGTTGGGTACTGTGTTCGTTCACATATCTTGAAGTAGTTGAAATGTATTAGCTGGAGGCCCATGGTGTGTGAAGGGTCATATTGTGGGAATTTATAAGTGGTCTTCACGATTTTCTATAAATTCCTTGAATGGTCTAACTTATCCTATTTGGGTTAGAATGCCTCATCTTCCATTGTTGTGTTGGGAAGAAGTTAATGTAACAAGAGTTGCCTCAATGTTAGGAACTCCTATATGAATTTATGGCAACACGTTCCAATGGGGGAGATGGGAGTTTCGTAGGGTATGTGTCCTCATGGCTCTAGATAAACAATTTCCTTTGGGTGGAGGGATTATCAAATAGTTGAATATGAGAAAATTTCTACATTTTGTTTTAAATGTGAGAATATTGGTCATTTTTATTAATGAATGCATTCTGAAGGAGAGCATTTTAGGAGTTGAAGTAGTTTGCATTTCTACTGGGGAAGCCAATGGTGTGAATTTTGCTTTACCAGATGCTATGACCAAGGAGTCATCTTATGGTCCATAGGTGCATGTCAATAATGGGAGAAGGATGAAATTTAAACTAGCTATTAAAAGATTAAAATAAACAAAGTTTGATACAAATCCAAATTAGGTGAAAAATGGATTTGTGTATGTTAAAAAAGCTCAATTATTAGACTACATTTCTAAGGCCCAGGTTCCTGCTGCTATTGGTAAAGAGAATTTGGATATTACTAAATAGATTTTTTTAGATCTGTCAATAATAGTTGAAGAAGAACAAAGTGTTGCAAATCTTGATGCTTTAGCTGTTGGAGCTTAGATTTTGCTAAATGAAAACCCTCTAGATAAATCAAGAGGCCTTTCTTTAGAGAATATTGCTAATGATGCTGTTGTTGGTAAGGTTTTTTTTGCTATCAACCCTAAAATACTTACTGATGTTAATAAGTTAAAAATTTTGGAATCGAGATTCCTAAGGCTGACTCATTAAAAGTTGAGTTGTTTGTTGATGACATAGAAGAGCGGGAACTCATTAATGAAGTGGGGTAGGCTTCTAATTTGGCTAGGAGGAGAATTGTCGAAAGTTTTGTTGGGGAGAAATTTAAGCATCAAAAAGAACTTAGATCATTGGACAAAGCAAATATTCTTCAATATAATAGAAAAGGTGATTTGTTTAATAGAGGTAGGATAGGGAGTAATGCCAAAGCTTATCTTTAATGTCTTCTATAGCCTTTTGGAATTGTAGGGGGGAAAGGAAGAGTGAAGCCTCTCAATACTTGAAGTAATTTATGAAAGATTATGATGTGTTTTTTTTCAGGCTCGTGGAAACTAATATTTCTTCTATTGATTGATTTGATTTCAATCAATTTTGTGGTTGCAAATGGGACTTCTTTCTATTTCCTGCTAAGGTTTTATCTGGAGGTATTATGGTTTGTTGGATGACTGACATGGCTTCTTTCTCTGTTATAGAATCATCTTCTCAAGCTGTAGTTGGGGAGCTTAGTATTGCAAATAAAAGTGTGTGGCTTGTTGCTATGGTTTATGGTAGTAGAGATTTCTTATAACAATTTTATGGAATAAACTAGAAGTTATTTTAGGTAGTAAGCTTCCTTCCATTATGGGAGGGGATTTCAATTGTATTTTGTCTCAAGAAGAGAAAAGAGGAGGTAAAAAGTTTTTTCTTTCTCCTGGTTCTAAAGATATGAGTACGCTTATGAATAATTATGACTTTCATGACATAGGAGTGATTGATCCCAAATTTACTTAATGCAATAATAAGAAAGGTGGAGCTCATATCCTTGAAAGGTTAGAATGGTGTCTTCTAAATACAGTTACTTTAGAAGCTCTCCAATTGGTAGTAGATCGACATCTAGCCAGAATAGCTTCAGATCACTATCCCATCTTGATTAAGCTATTCTCTTCATATTTTCAAAAAAGTAGGTTTCTGTGGTTTGAAGATGTATGGGCTTCATTCCTAGCTTCAACAAGAATTGTGTCCAAATCTTAAGAGAAGAATGTTTAAGGAGATGATGTTCATTCTCTAAATATAAAATTCAAAAGAGCAACGAGGGCTTTACTTTTTTGGAGTATATCCAAACATCATAATTTGATAATATTGAAGGCCTGCCTAAAAAAAAAAATTTAGAATTGCAAGAAGAAGCTGAAGGTGGCAATCTGACTGAAGATAAATGCTATTGCCAAAAACTAAGGTACACGAACTTAATTATAATCTTGCTCGACTTAATACCTGGTGGAGGAAAAGGGCCAAAGTGAAGTGGATAGCATAAGGGGACTCCAACTCTATGTTTTTTCATGTGTTTGCTATGACTAGGCACAATGGAAATTGGATTAATTAGATTAAAGACAATATTGGATTGTGGGTTTAATATGAAAATTAGATTGAAGAATTTTTTATGACTTATTTGAAGGCATATTGAAGGACATTAAATGCAATATGAAGGGATGGTCGTCTCCAACTCAAGTGTTGGATGATGTTGATAAAGAAGTCTTGCTATCTTATTTTACAAAGGATGATCTGGAAAGAGTTGTCAGTCAATTGGAAGCTAATATCTTTCCAGGCATTGATGGTGTTTCTTAGTTTTGATTAAAACTTATTGGTCAATCATTAAAGAAGATGTTTGGAAGGCAGTTAATTCTTTTTTTATGGATGGTACCATGTTTTCTAAGTGGAAGGAAACTTTAGTGGTGCTTATCCCTAAAGTGAAAAATCTTGTGAACCCCTCCAATTATAGTCCAATTAGCCTTTGTTTGTTAATTTACAATTTCTGGCAAGAATGTTATTAAATAGATTGAAATATTTCATTTATAAGATTATTTTAGAAGATCAGTCTACTTTTTGTCAAAAGTCATACTTTACCCGACCATATTTTGCTTGCTCAAGAGTTGTTTAATAAGTTTAGATTCGCTAAATCAAAGAAAGGGCTTATGGCAATCAAAATTGATAGGGAGCAAGCTAATGATAGTATGTAGTGGTCTACTCTTAAGCAAGTTTTAAGGAACTTGGGTTTTCTAGAAAACTTTTCTAATCTCTTACTTCAGTGTGTTGCTGATCTTAAGATTTTTATTATAATAAATGGCAATAAGTTAAAGTGGATTAAGGCTAAGAGTGGGTTTACACAAGGGTGTCCCTTGTCACCTTATCTTTTCATATTGTGTTCTCAATAGCTTTTAGATGCTTTTGCTCAAAGATGGAAAGTATTGGTATTAAAGTAGCTCCAAATTCAAAAAAAAAAAAAAATCCCATTGACTATATGTAGATGACATTATTATCTTTTTAGAGGCCAAGTATAGATGTGTGGAGAAAGTAAACAACATTCTAAAAGACTTTAGTAAATGGTCTAGCCAGAAGGTGAATTTTTAGAAGTCCTCTATTCTTTCAGAAGTCAGTTAAAAGGAGTAGGATTGCTCTTTCTAGACACTTGGGTTTCAAAGTTATTAAAGAAATAAAATATCTTGGTATCAAGATTGTTTTAAAAAGATTGACTACTTCATATTTCCAAAATATGTTGGAAAAAGCACTTAGTAGATTTAATGTTTGGGGTAACCGATTCTTTTCTCTAGTAGGGAAGTTGCTCCTTGTAAAATTAGTATTTCATTATCTTCCTACCTTTTTTATCTACTCATTTATTAGTCCATATGGGTGTGTTAAATGATTTGGATAGAATGTGTAGGAATTTTCTGTTGAACAAACAAGATGGAAGTAAGTGTCTTCATTATGTTTCATGGGAAGTATTATCTAAATCTAGAAGAATGGGAGGACAAGGCATCCAATCGACTGTTGCTAAAGGTTGTCCTTTGAGGGTTAAATTTGCTTGGAATTTTATCTCAAAGCCTTCTTCTCTTCTAAATAGGACTTTAATTTCTAGATATGGAAATCATATTTGGAGCTATGAAACTAAGAGGTATTTCTCTCCCACATGGAAGATCATTTTGAAGTGAGCCAAATTTCTTCTTCCAATTGTTAGATGTAAAGTCTCTATTGGTTATGAAATAAATACCATTGAGGATGTATGAATTTTTTATAAGTCAATTGAAAAGTGTCCTAAATTTGTTGTGGATATGAATGAAGATACAAAATATCTTACGAGTTTTATACGAGATGGTGAATGGGATGAATCCCATTTGCTGCAGTTTTTTGGACAACATATGGTGGAGGTTATCATGGTTGTTCCTATTCATCACGAATTGTGAATTGATCAGGTGGAGCTTATTTCCAAATATTTTGGTAAATTTATAGCTGCTTTAGTTGCTCAAAAGTTGAGTGGAAACGGTGATGAGCAATCTCATTGGAGATGGAAGAAAAATCTCATGCTTAGGCCCCATGTTGACCTATTATGGTGGTGATTAAACAAAAATGCAGTTCCTTCAAATGATTACTTAATGTATAGAAGGCTGATGGACTTTAATGGATTCCTGAGAGGATATAAGTTTGCTAAAAATTTGAATATATTGCTGTTAAATGTGTTAAGCTCATTCAACTGTTTAATATTCTTATTAAATGGGGGTTAATGGTTTTGATTTGTTCATCTCTTAGGGAGCGCTTTCTGGCTTCGAAGCTTATGCAGATTCTAATCTGTTCATTGGTAATATTTATTGTTCTTCTATTTTCTTCTCTTGGAGAAGAATGAATATAATCAAACATGGTGGAAAAGAGAATAGTGTGGTATTCATTACAGTTAATGCAGTTAGATTTGCTACTGCTTCCTTTTATCTTAATCGAAGTTTGGAATACAGGGATACCAAGTTGTCCTGTCCTAATTTACATCCTCCTCCCCCCAAACTGATTAAGCTCAACATTGATGCCTCTTTTTTAACTATAAAGCTGGTATATGAGGTGTCTTCAGAGATCATAAAGGTTGATTTTTGTGTACTTTTGGCGTTAGTTGTATGCATTTGAATTTGGCACAATTGGAGCTATTTTCAATTCTGTCCATGAGAAAGTTTGTTTATGAATGGATGCTTGATTATAAGCGTATCATTATTGAGGGTGATAATCATGATGTCTTCAATTTTTTTCAATGGCATTTGAATAAAGATGTTGTTAAGGAGGACTACCTAATGCTGGAAGATTTTTCATTTCTCAAGAATTTAATCAAGTTCTATTTCATTTTGTAAATAGGAATTGTAATAAGTTAGCGGATTTTTGTGCTAACTATGCTTGTTCAATAGATTTTTCTTTGGATGACTTTAGTAGTAATAAGATTCCTCCTCTATTTATTTCTTTGTTAAAGGAGGAATTTGACCGTGGATCAATCACTTAGTAGTTTGTATTTACTTTTTTAATAAAATTTCTTTATGCATTCCTTAAAAAAAAAACTAATTATGTAAGTTTAATAATTACAATAATTTAATAAACTTGAGTATGTTGTCTTTATATGAAGCTAATCCTTTTTTCTAAATCTATGATTATATAGAAACTATAGGTTGCATAAAGTTTGTTTAATATTTATAATGTATTTATGCTGATTTTCATTCCCCCTAGCTTCATTTTTCTTTATATGATTTTTTTTTTTGTGGCACTTCATATAAATACCTTTATATAAACCCTCATACATAATTGTGATAGAAAATAGCTAGAAAGTGAGATGCGTTATTAGAAACCTTTTTTTTTTTTGTAACTTCTTCACTACTAAAAAATAGTATTTTTTGTAGCACTTAGGAGAAATTTTAGAACTGCTTCCTAAACACCATTTTAGTATCGGTTAAAATTAGTGCAATTAACATTGATTTTAACAGGTGGAAATTGCACCGGTTTAAATCGATGCAATTATCACCTAGTTTAATTGTGGGTGATGCTCCACCGGAATCCCTAAGTACAATTTATGTGTGTGATATGGAGCTCAACTAATCTTCTCTTTCCCCTATTCTTTCTTATGTGTGACTCAAGCAGAGTGAATGAAGCATCACAACTTCTATCAGAGAGGAGCACACAGCACATCTCGCTCGCATCTTGCTCGCTATTCTCCTCACGTGAAGACACATCAAGCTGTCCCTTCATCTATGTGAGTTGCTTCCCCTTCTCGCTCTTCTTCTTCTTCTCATTCTTCTTCATCATCTTCTTCAACTTCAACTTCTCATTCTTCTTCTTGTTTTGTAAATGTAATCCCTAAAGTAAAAAAAAGGATCAATATTTAAGGGACGTAAAATCATAAAGTAAATATAATGGTAAATGAAAGCCGCCAAAAATTGAAAAATTTGCCTTTTAGTGCTAAATCCTAGATTTTTAAAATCCTATTGTGTCTGTCAAACTTTAAAGGGAATTTTTACATCAAAGAACAAGGAGTGCATATAATTCTAATTACTCTATAGTCTATTTGATTAACTATAGAAAAAAAGATACATGTATGTCATCCATATGTGCATGTATTTTGTATACAACCAACGAGCAAGTTCATCTTTACAATACCCAATGTTACTTAAAGGTACTAACAAACTTCTGTGGGAATCGATAATAGCAACACCTGAATGAAGCCCATGTATTTCTCCTTCTTATCCACACAAAAGCCATTATGGAAATAACCATTTTCTTTATTTGGACTCGCTTGACATACTTCAGTTCCAACTCGTTTATAACCTAATGGCTTAAACAATAAAATAATATTTAAAATGATTACTAATAAAACTTATGAAGTTAAAGTTAGTCAAATTTGTTATATTGTCATACCAACAAAGTCTAGAAAGTAGTTCAAGAACCCAATTCTAACAAAATCTTAAATTCCATGAACATGGTCTAACATGTCATCCGACTTGTTCACCTCTATTATTAGATTATGAGTCATACTAGAAGCACCCAAAAAAAATATTGATTTCAAATATAAAGAATATATATGATAATGCCATTTTAAATTCATAATTCCTTCAAGAAAATAATAAATAGAGACCATTGTAATTTATGAACTAATTTTAAGAGTTCAAAAATAAATATTAAACTAAAAACATATATTTACTATTTAATCAAAATTTGTAATCACCATATTTACCATAAAGCAATATTAACAGTGTAAATTAAAATAAATAAAAAATTCAACTGCCCTAAAATTTAAATCCTTAGTAGATTAGCTAAACAGTCACATATGATTTAAGTCTTTCAAGTGCTACTAAATAGCTCCTTAATTAGACACGCTTGAGACTTTAAATCAATATAGGCTTTTGTAGGACAACAATATGGGAGAAACAATCAAAAGAAAGAATAATATTGGAAGAAACATTCAAGAGAAAGAACAATAATAGATCCAAAAAATTTGACTAAAAAATAACATTGAACGCAACAAAATTAGGATGAGCTATGTCCTATGTTCTTTAGAAATTAAAATATATGGGTTGAACTACATAGGAAGTGTCATATGTTCTATTTTCATGACAATTATATAATTCACATATGTTTATATTTGTGTTCAAATGATCAAGCTATGTTTTAAATACTAAAAATATATATGAGAATTGATCAGGTGGATATAAAAAATAGATGTGTGTAAAGGATAAATCAAAAGACAAAAAATGTGGATAGTAGCACCTAGTTGTTGCATAAACATGATGTTTACAAGTTTATAAGGATGATGGTTGCATAAAAATTTGACTGACCTAATGAATATTTATTCTTAGTAGTGACTTGGAAACTCATTTTTCACTTAATATAGATAAGAGTTGGATTACAAAAGTCAAGTGGAATCATGATTATGTAAATTGTGTAAACAACTTCATAGAGTTTGCAAGTCAAAGAAATAATTTATCAGAGAAAATTTTATGTACGTGCAGGTCATGCATTATTAGTTACTTTCATTCTATGAAAGATGTGAAAGACCATTTAATTTCTAAAGGATTTTTTGCTAGATATGTTATATGGAATCGACATAGGAAAGGACATTGTATTATAGGTTGATATGCATTGAATGAAGCATCTGGTGCTACACAAACTGGTGCTATATTGAATGAAGCATCTGCTCCTGAGGATATAAGAAAAGATGATATATATGAATTATTAAGAGACATATTACGTCCAACTGATCCATATCAAAATCTGTCGATGGAGCAGAATGACCAGTTCAATACTAAAGTATAAAATTATAATGGTGAGAAATTCTTAAATTTAATGCAGGATGCAGGAACAAAGTTGTGTTACAGATCTGTTTTCATGGTTTATGATTTTGATGATAGCAAACACTCTTATTACTCTACGACTGTCTTATCTACTGACATTTCAGCTCCACATGATCAAACTTCTATTGGAACTAGCTGAAGATTGGGTAGACTAGATCTGAGTCAATTTGTATCCTTTTCCTTTCTTGAGTCTTTTATAATTCCTATGGCTCCAAATGCTAGGTAACTTTGCACACACACACCTTGGAAGAATTTATGACTGTTCCCTAGAGTTTACTATTTTTGTTAACATCATCTTGGACGATATTTATATCGGCCTGGACGATCGGTTCAAAAATAGAAACCCTGATTAGGGCATCATCCTTGTTAAGACAGCCATCATTAAACACATCATCCTGGATGATTTTGTATCGGTCAGGATGATAGGCTCAAATCAGAAATAATCTGCTGCAAGATCTATTTAAGAATTACTTATCTTTGGACATCATCCTGGTGGATTGGCCTAGCCTATCAGGATCGGCCTGGCCGATCCAGCACAACTTTTCTTAAATAAATCTAGAAATTAAGAAAGCAATTAATGGTGATTTGCATGATAAGATCAGTCGGGCCAATCGCAAGATCGTCGGGTCGACTTGACATCGGCCAGCTTCTTTTCAGGGCAATGTTTAGGGCCATTTTCCTCATATTTGAACTAATCGTCCAGAACGATATCCTATCAGCCTAGATGATATTACCAAAAATTCTCTAATCTTCCCTAACCGACCGGGCTGATTGAGCATAATTTACATAGATCGGCCAAGCCGATATTTATATCGGCCTGGAAGATAAAGTCAGTAAGTTGCGTTAATGAGCTTATTTTGAGATCTTCTATTTAAGATTTTGACAAGGAACTTTTGTAAGAGTCTTTGGAAGCCATTGTAGCTTCATTCTTTTGGGGGGACTTGAAGAGAGAGCTTGAAAGAGAGTGAGGAACGGGTGAAGTCTGAGAGAGGGAGAAGATCCTGTGAGGGTGGACTCAAGGGAGTGTGGAGGGGGATTCCACACGGTTGCTCTACCAGTCCTGCACCTTAATATCATCAGATTCAAGGCTCATCTTGAGGGAAGTTCATAGAAAAAGAATATCTCTTTGGTGTCAAAATACCTGGCAACTTCGTTGCACTGGGGATGGTGGAAGTGATTTTGAAAGGGCTTCTTCGCCTAGCTGACGGGGATAAAGGAGAGACACTTAGTTTAGTGCAATACTTGGAGGGTGCCTCAAATGAGTGGACGTAGGTCAAGGTTTGACCGAACCACTATAAATTTGGTGTGTTCTTTCCTTTATTATTTTTGCATTTATTTTTCCGCATTATGTTTTCTCTGTGGTGAATCTTGGTTTGTGTTTTTGATCGAATGATTTATTTTAAAATATAGATTCACTCCTTTTTGGTTAGCCTTGGGACTAGTTCATAAGGGCCTAACATCCCTAATGAACTTTCAAGTGGTATCAGAGCAGGATTCATAAAATAAGTTTTTGAAAGCTTTTGAATTTTTGATCCATGGCTAATTTTTTTAATCATAATATTGTGGAAAGTTATTCATTCACCAGACCACCTTTATTTGAAAATATTACATTTAATTTTTGAAAAATTTGCATGTCTACTTTCTTGCAATGGATTGATTTTCGTACGTGGCATATGATTTTAAATGGTTATTCATTACCGTCATGGGTTTTAGATGGAATTAAAATTAATATTCCTTTTAATCAATGGAATAGGAAAGAACAAATCAATCCTCAATTGAATGCAAAATTTTAAATTTTTTTTTCTATGCTTTAAATTCTAAAGATTTTATGTTAGTATCTACGTGCACTACTAGAAGGAAATTTGGGATAAACTATACACCATATACGAAGGCAATAGTTAAATCAAGTAATCCAAGTTGAATATGTTAATGCATGATTGTGAA
>NW_021319448.1:306225-330101 GCF_001605985.2 Dendrobium catenatum
CAGTGTAATATTTATATCTAACGTTATTTGCTCGTTGGATATCAAGAAACCTGGACATATGAAAAATCATGCCTAATTGATAACTCCAGGAAAGAAAAGAAAAAGGCAAAGCAAATTTTAAAATGGCCAAATAATGAAAAGAAAAAAATCTCTTGGGCAGACTTAGCTTCTGAATCTTCTGATCAGGAGCAAGATGATGTTTAAACCATTATTGTATTTTTTGTTCTTGTTTGTTTGCATGTTTTGTCATTTTTTTTGTGTTTTTCGTGTGTTTTTTTGTGTTTTGGATTTATTATTTTTTCATCCATTCTTTCTTTTCTTTTTCTTCTTCTTTAAATTTTAATTGTCTTTACTTTTTTCTTTTTGTCAACACACTCATCTCCATCCTTTTAAAATTAAAAAAAAGGGATTAAAAATTTTAAAATGAAAAATCTACCTCCTATTTTTCTTGAATTCTTATGTAAGTTGTGGTTGGCTTCTCTAAAACAATCAAAGAAAGGAAACTAATAATTTTGACTCTCAATCTCTATTTCCTAAAAGAGGTTATTCTACTTTTGATTTAAAAACTTTATGATATTTTAAATTAGATTTTGAAACTGAACTCTTTTCATCTCCCTACATTTTATCTATCGCATAGGAATCTTTTGCAAGTTGTTGAATCTACCTCATAATTTTTCTAATCAAGTAGTGCATTGTGTCAATAGAATGGGTTTTATTTTTAAAATTTCTGAAAAGTAGCATATTAAAAAAAAAGGCTAATGACGCCAAATCAAAAAAAAAATGTGGCCAATGAAGCCAAATCAAAAGATGTGCAATGACGCCAAATTAAGAAACATACATAAAGTGTATCAAAAGAAAAAGATGTGTAAACTGTGCCGAAAAACTAATAAGAGGCATAAAATAAGCCCACAAGGAGTATGATTACCTTTTCTGTTTTATTAAAAGCTTAAGAAAACCCTTGATATTTTTTATGCTTGAGTTTGAAAATTATGATTCCTGATTAAACAATTCGTGCATTAATCTTCTATTAGATATATTTTATGGTAGGAGTTTTGGAAAAATTAGTATTTATTTTTCTAAATTATTCCTTGATTTAGATATTGTATTAAAAAGTTTTTGATCCGTTAAAAAGAACTTGGGCTTGGATTATCAATTTCTGAATTTCTTACCTTTACTCGATTATGCGTTGTCAATCCATTTCTTATTAAGTTTTTTTTTTTAAACTAAGAGGTAACTTTTTTCTTTTAAGACTTTATGTGCCCCTTCTCTTTTTGATAATGTCAAAGGGGGAGAAACGTATTGGTGTATTTAAAGCTTTTTCATCTTTCAAAAATGAAGAAAAAAAACAAAAAAAAAAATTGTTGATCTCCCCTATTTTTCAAAGTTTTATTTTAGTAAGGGGGAGATTAGGAGAACATGATTTCTTTTTTGCAAATTCAACCAGTAATATTTTCCATCATCAAAAAGGGGGAGATTGTGACAGATATATTTTCATGGTTTATGATTTTGATTATAGCAAATACTCTTATTACGCTATAACTATCTTATCTACTGACATTTCAGGTCCACAAGATCAAACTTCTATTGGAACCCGCTCAAGATTTGGTAGACTAGATCTGAGTAAAATTATACCTTTTTTCCTTTTTTGAGTCTTTTGTAATTGTTGTGTCTCCTGATGCTAAGTAACTTTGCACACACACACACACCTTGGAAGAATTTCTAACTGTTCCCTAGAGTTTACTGTTTTTGGTAACATTGTCCGAGATGATATTTATATCAGCTTGGACGATCAGTTCAAAAATAGAAACCCTGATTAGGGCATCATCCTTGTTAAGGTAGCCGTCATTAAACACATTATCCTGGACAATTTTGTATCGGCTAGGATGATAGGCTCAAATTAGAAAGAATCTGCCACCAGGTCTATTTAGGAATTACTTATTTTTGGACATCATCCCGGTGGACCAGCCTGGCCTATCAGGATCGGCCTGGCCGATCCAGCATAATTTTTCTTAAATAAATCTGGCTATTAATGAAAGCAATTAATGGTGATTTGCAAGATCAGATCGGCCGGGCCGATCACAAGATCATCTGTGTCGATTTGACATTGGCAAGCTTCTTTTTAGGGTGATTTTCAGGATGATTTTCCTCATAATTGAACTAATCATCCAGGACGATATCCTATTGGCCTAGACGATATGACCAAAAATTATCTAATCGTCCCTAATCGACGGGGATGATTGAGCATAATTTACGCTGATCGGACAAGCCAATATTTATATCAGCCTGGACGATAAAGTTGGCAAGTTGTATTAATGAGCTCATTTTGAGATCTTCTATTTAAGCTTTTGATAAGGCACTTTTGTTAGAGTCTTCGGAAGCCATTGTAGCTTCGTTCTTTTGAGGGGACTTGAAGAGAGAGCTTGAAAGGGGGTGAGGAACGGGTGAAGTCTGA
Organism: Dendrobium catenatum; assembly: GCF_001605985.2. NCBI lineage: Eukaryota > Viridiplantae > Streptophyta > Magnoliopsida > Asparagales > Orchidaceae > Dendrobium > Dendrobium catenatum. The sequence goes on from NW_021319448.1 coordinate 308,678, forward strand.
GCGAGGGAGAAGATCCTGTGAGGGTGGACTCAAGGGAGTGTGGAGGGGGATTCCACATGGTTGCTCTGCTAGCCTTGCATCTTAATATCATCGAATTCAAGGCTCGTCTTGAGGGAAGATCCTTTGATGTGCTACTTGAGTTACTAGTAGATGCCTTCCTAAAGGGTGTTATTGCCTAAAATTACATATGAAGTTAAGATGATAGTGAAAGTGTTTAATTTTGGATATACGAAGATAAATGCATGTCCTAATTATTGTATGTTATTTTTGAAAGATAGATCTTATCAAAATATATGTCACATATCTAGAGCATCAAGATGGTAAATTATGATGATGATTATTTCTGGAGGAAAAAGAATTTGTATGAAGTCAGCTAAAATTGTCATCTATTTTCCATTAATTCCAAGACTTCAATGATGTTTTAAAACAAGGAAATATACTAAATATATGATTTGTCATGCTAAACATAGAAATACATATGGCTTCTAATGACATCTAGCTGATGGAGAAGCTTGGAATCTTTTGACTCTCAATATCCTAAATTTTCTTTAAATCCACATAATTTTCGTCTTTGTTTGGATAGTGATGGTTTAATCCATTCAAGATTATGAGTGGTACATATAGTACTTGGCTTATATTTTTAGTTCCATATAATATGCTACCTTGGGTTGAGATGAAACATGATTATTTTATCCTATCAACTATAATAACTGGGAAAAAATTCTAGGAAATGCCATCGATATTTACCTTCAACCTTTTATTCAAGAGTTATGCCAATTATGTCATGGAGTTCAATGTTATGATGCAGCAAGTAGGTCAAACCAAGTCTGTTGAGACCAGACCCAGGCCCTGGGTCAACCTAGTTAACAAGGTCAATATAGGTTGGCCAAATTAGCCCAAACCACCTTTATTTTTGTCTCAATCAATTTCGCACACCCGTTTGCTCAACTCCTAGCCAATTTGGGTTTGATTGACCGTATTGACTAGGTTAACACATGGCTTAGTCAACCTAAGCTTAATTTGTCCAAATTTGACCTATTTAGGTCAAATTCATGCCTCCTTGAGTATTTCAACTCTTCCAAACCTCCCCTTGACTCAAACCATAGCCAAGGAAGCCTGGATCCCTCATAATTAACCTTAAAACCAATCCAAACGGCCCATCGTAGGGATAAGACTATAAATAGGGGTCTTAGGGATTCATTAGGGAGATATTGCACCAAGCCTCGTCATGCCCAATACACCTGTCATGTGAGCTCTCCAAACCTCCCCTACCTTTTTTCTACTCAAACCAACTAGTCAAAGTCACCGTCGGTGAGCCTCTAGACATTGTTGACTCAAAATCTATCCAAGCTTCATACCCTTCAATTCAGACCATTTCAAGCCCTGACATAAACTAAGGAAGTGTATGGGACAATCTATAAGCTCAAATAATCCAAAAAATTCCAGATCCATCAGTTAGTTTTCACAAAATCTCTAACCCTAGCAAGAATACATAGACCTATTTTTATTATATGTTGGTTTTATGGAGTAGTAGAAATGCTTCTAAGCATGAAAATATTAAAATGGATTCTTCAAATGTCATTTCTAAAGTTAAAAATAAAATTTATCAGCTGTTTAATGTTAAGTTTGAATTTTAACCCCTTTCTTGTTGGTTGTAAGGATATGATTATTTATTGGAGAAAGTCATTGGAGGTGTATTTCAAACTTATTACTAATGGTTCTAGGAATAATTTAAATACGGGTTGTGGTGGCACTATCCGGGATCATAATGATTTTATTATTGTGGCTTTTACGGGACCCTCCACTGCAAATAATGTTATTCAAGATGAAATTGAAAGTCTTATTTTTGGCATCCAATTATGCATTTTCCTTGGCACTAATAATATTGGGATTGAAGTTGATGCATTTCTCTTTATTCATTATCTTGTAGGTAGCACCTTTCCCAATCCTGCTAATTTTTATATGATAAGAGATATTAAGTATTGGCTTTCTTTCATCACTTATTCTATATCTCATATTTTGAGAGAGGGAAATATGGTTGTCGATTCTTTAGTTAAAAGGGGTTACACTTTTCCTGGTTTCACTGAATATTATGAGCAATATTTTCCTAAAGAAGTCAAAGGGTTGGCTAAATTAGACCGTCTGGGTCTTCCCTATATTCGATTTATTTAGTGGTCATTGTGCTTTGTTGCTCTTAGTTTTTTTTTCTATTGTTTTGCTACTACTTTTGTTTTAAATGTGGTATTTATATATTTATGTTAGTTATTTGGTTATTGTGTGTCTTTTGTTTTTTTTTTTTTTTTTAGCATCTGGGCCTAAATTACTATAGTTGGGCTGTTGACTATTTCAATTATGGTTTTGCTGGGGAATTTTGTTCATTATGGTATGGAGTTAGCCTGGTATTGTTTTACTGCTACAACTGAGTTGAGATATTATGTCATATTCTGTTATCCTATATCTAATTTTCTGGCTCTATTCAGCTACCATGGTTGGGTGAATGTAAGTATTGATTAGAATTTTTATTTTGCTTGTTTAACCTCTTATTGCTACTCACTTATTCTTGGATGGAGTCTCATGGGGAGTTTGGCTTTATCTGTATCTTACCTCACTCTCATGGGGTTTCCTAGTTGTGGTGGCAAGTCTATGGATGTTTGTTGCCCTGTGGTCCATATTTAAGATTAGTTTTACTACATGAAAAGCTTGGTTGTTGCCCTCTGTGATCAATATGGTATTTTGGTTGACAGGAATTGTATCCTTTGTATCTTGACTCTCAATGATCTATGGAATTGGTTTATTAATTGGTTGGGGTGGACCAACAGATATCATAGCTTGAAGTATTTTTTTGGGGTTTTTTACTAGTAATCAGTCATTAGAAGTTGATATTTGCTTATTTCAATGGGGTTTACAAAGGAGATTTTAATATTAGTGTCATTTCTTATTATATGAATATATAGAACTTTTTCTTAATCTGGAGTTTGATCTATGGGCTTAACTTTGTTAATTTCTTTATTGACATTTCCTTGTCTTTAATTTTTTTTTATTAGTGTCCTTGCAGGCCTATTTTGCAAGTTTTTGGAGACTCACTCACATTTTGTGCAATACCCAATTTTGGTTGGAAAGGCAGTGCTAAATGAGATCTATCTTTACCATTACTTTTTTGTTTATAGAATGTTATTAGGATGCTTTGTAATTGTGATTAGTATGGATATTCGGCTCTTATTTTTCTCTTTGACTTTTATTGTAGAACTTCGGAGCATTAGCAACTTGGAGGTCCCTTTAAGGATCTTGAACTCCTTTTTATAATTTTAACACGCAGACCCGTCGGTGGGTTTTAACCTTAAAAAAAATAATGAAAAAAAAACTATTCAATATGTGATTTTAAAAATGTCAAAAATAGCCCCCATGATTTATATTCATGACCATAATCTATGTTAAAAATTTTATTCAAATTGGCCATGCAAATCCTGGGTCATTGATCTTTTTATTAATGGTATAGTTTTTGCCATACTGTAGGTGATCTAAAGCCATGTAGAGCTTCCACTGTTCGGATCTCTATCTGATGCTATCTAGACCATCCATTCAAAACTACGGGGGATTAGACGGTGCCCGTGCGATACTAACACATTGAACTCGAGAACGTGTGGGTCTCGCAGCCATACCAATCACATTGTAATGATTGCGCGGTGGTGCAATCATTGCCCATGATAGATGCGGCCTCCTATAGTTTAATCTACCAATCCCGCTCTTCCACAAAGGCTTCCCATCGCTGGTTATTTAAAATTAGTTTTAAATTAGTTTTTTAAATCCTTTTTTAAATTAGATTTGTTTAATTAATTATTTAAAATTATTTTTGAAACCAAAGAATACATATAATATATTAAAATTTTAATAACATTTAATTTAAAATTAAAAATATTTTAATATATATTATATATTTTAGATTATTTTAAAACATCTATTTTTAATATTTATTTAATATTTATAATTATTATATTATAAATAGTTTTAAAATTTAAACTTTTTACATTAAAATATTTAAATAACTAAATTATTATTTTAAAATATATATAAATTTAAGATAAAATTAATTTAAGATATATTTTATTATTATTAAAAAAAAACTTAATTATAAAAATTAATTAATATTTATTAATATTAATTAGTTTCAAATTATTATTTTTTAATCAGGAATTATTTCTTAAAATAATTAATTTTTAATTTAAGAGATATTTTTATTTTATGAAAAATTTTATTAATTAAATATTTAATATTAATTAATATTTAATTAAAATAAATTCAAATAATAATTTTTTTAATTTTTATAAAAATTACTTTAAATTAATTTTTAATTTTTAGAGAACATTTAAATTTATTTTTAATTTAAATTCAAGAAATTGTTTAATAATTATTTTAAATTATTTTAAAATATCTTTTAATACTTTAAATTTTAATAATTCATATTAAATTTAATTTAAATCATAAAAATTAATATAATATTTTAAAGGTTTTAGGAAATTAAGTATTCTTAATAAAAATTAATTTCAAAGATTAAAACATATATTTTTTTAATTATCTTTATTTTTAATTTTTTAATATTTAATTAAAATATTTTTTCAAAATAAAAAAATCATTTTGAATTATTTTAAATTAATTTTTGATGACCAGTGGATCTCCCAAAAAATATATATTTTAAATAATTTTTAAATATATTTTTTTAAATTATAATTATAATATGGTTAATATATATGTATTTAAAAAATATTTTAAAAACTATATATTGTTTAAATCTTTTAATTTTGAGAGATCCCTTTGGAATTTTAAATAGGTTGTGCATCTGAAAGAATTCCATGGGGAGGTTTAGTGAATCGTTGGACTCTAATTATTCACTAATCTTATCATTAATCTTATTAATTATCACTTAATCTTTGTATATTTTGTATGCACGAGTACTTAGCCTAGGCTCTCCTAGTTCTAAGGAGATGGCTTGTGATTGTATGTTGCATTTTCCTTATGTTACTCAAGGGTTTTTCATCGACATTTGATTTGAACACGTTAAATCTAGTGACATCTTAAGGATAATAATTAAGGACCTGATTAGATAACATAGATAAATTCTATGGTCTATAATACACTTCTAACTGATATAATACTTGAAACACTTAAACTTAATGTATTTTAGACCCTGTGGAATTTCTTAGAAATCTTTAGGACCCTTTAAGATACTTAATTAATAAACCCTAATTTACCCCCTTTAATTAAACCCCAAAAACTTCATAAAATTAAAATAAATTCAAATTAAATCCAAAAATTATTCATAATATATCAAACTCTTCATAATATAATCCTTAATACAAAAAAATTAAAATCCCCTTCATTGGTCTTTTATTTAAACATTAATTTCATTTTAAATAAAAATCACTATTTAATTAAATTAATTATTTAAAATTATTAAAAACTTCAAAAATTCTCCAAACACTTGGAAATACTTTCTTAAGACTTTCTTGACCTTTGATGCTGATCTCAAGAGGTTTAGCTTTATTTGAATGAAAATCCTTAAAATACCCTTCATTAGGAATATTAATAAATCATTAAATACCCCAAACTTTAAAATATTATAACTAATTCTAGAAATATCCAAATTGGGAAAACTAAAATGCATTCAACTCCAACCAAAATCTAGTATTTAATAAAAATATGAATATTCCATAAATCAACCTAAATAAAAAAATGAACTCCTCGATCAACTGTAGTTCGATAATTAGGCCCGAACTTCTAAAAATCATAACTTTGTATAGAAAACTCCAAAATTTAGCAAAATCAAAGTCTGATTACTCCCCATAGGGGCTAATATTTACTAAAAATCCTAAGACTCAAAAACCTATCTTGTTTCTAAAAGTCACCTTTGAACCCCTTTAACCTAGCCGATAGGATGACCTCAGACCTTCTAGAATTCCTTAACTCATTTTAAATTTTAGATAATATTATCCTAACTATTGAAATTGACTTTAAATCATTAGTATTTAAACTTTAATAAAAATTCCCCATTGAACTTCAATAAATCAAATCACAAACAACTTGAACTAATTGCGCAACATACGACATACTCGATACCACACGACCTACTACACACACAGAATTATTTGTTAGGACACTATCTTTAGCCTTAGGTTAGGAAAGTGTTTTCTTTCTGTTTTTATGATATGAATATTTGCATATGGTATGTGTACTGGTTGTTTTAGTTTTTCAGTGATAATTACTATGATGATGATTTTTATTACTATTTTATCTTTATTATATGATGTGTGATAGATTACCTATAGATTATGAATGATTTTGATACTAACGATATTTTATATAGGTGAACATACTCATGAAACACTAAAAAGGAGGCAAAAATAAATAAATTGAATATATATTTTCTACAAGTGCTTCTACTGCTTAGCCCCCAAAAAAATAAGAGCGTGGCCAAGTATGGCTGGCTTGTGTACTTTCATTTTCTTAAATTATTACTTGGGTTGTTTTATTTACACTTGTTAAGATAACTTTGCAGGAGAATCTAGATTTTCCTTTTTCAAGATGTAATTTTATTCAATATATCGAGTTATGAAAACATATAAAAATGAGGCATTTTAATAAAATATCTGGGATCCAAAGGGAAAAAGAAAGTCCCTTATGAGGAATTTCTTTTCATTTGGGTACCCTATTGAGGATGAACCATAATAAGACTAAAGAAAGGAGATCAATAGAAGGACTGAGAGATGAAGATCAAGATTAAATGCCTTATTTTTAAGACTTATGTCATTCTATAAGATTAGAATCCAGGATCTTATCAATGAAGCCTAGCTACTATTATTTTTCTGTAGACCCTGGGTTATATATTATATGACACTAGCCATAAACTTTTGGATATTCTTTTTTTACTCTAATTGATATTTTATTGATGTATTTACTTTCTTTATGTAGTAGAAATTATTTATTCTTTATTAGTTTTTTCTTGTATGTGTATGCGCCTGATTTTGCTATGCTCTTTAGGGATAAAACTTTTTTACTCATAATTAAAATTTAAGATGTTAGAAATTAAATAACATAGAAACATAATGATCTATGAAATAGGCTGGAAGTCATCTAGTGTTGCACGTATATTATTGCATTTCTCTCTTATTTAGACACTTCCACAACTACAAGTAGTGTTCAAATAATTTAAACTATGAGGATGAGGTGTTGAATCTAGGGAAGCCTAGTCTTCTAAAAAATTATTTTATAAGAATTTTTTTTAAATTTCATGAATTCCCAAATAGGAAACTTTAACTATCATGCATTACATTAGAAACTAACTAAAATCAAAATTTAATTATATTAGTTTTAGAAGCATACTATCATTCATATGTATAAGGCCACTTAGGAGCCTTTCTAGATTTTGGCCTTAATTTTTAAAAATTGGGCCACCCATCCATCTTTCATAAAGAATGGACAACATGGATTTTATACTATTAGATGGTTAGCTTATTTTCCTTTTCAGGTAGGATATAAGTCTAGAATGCATTAGTTAGGAAACAGTTGTTAGTGTTGTATATAGAATACTAAATCCATTATAAATTTAGGGTTCAAGGATATTACTATTAGTGTCCCATAGTATGCCTCATCAGTAGGTAAGTCCTCTATCCTTTAGAGTCTATATATCCCACCTATCTATGTTACATGGATGATGTCAACTTTATCTTTCTCTCTTGTATGCTCAGTATGCAGTATTATCTTTTCTCCAATTTCTTTTCACTACCTTAGTCTTTTTGGATGATAATATGAGTCGTGTATATTGACTAAGCCAAGTTGAACATTTCCTTCCCTTTGAATGGAAAGTTCCTAGACTCCTCTTTACATATTAATCCCAACTAAGAGAATAATGTATAATCCTTAATTGAGTGTCTCTTCTTAGGCTCCAGCTTAAGATGTAATTAGCCATGGGGGCTTGCACCCATGAGAAACTAAATCTCACAGTAAATAAATCCCACTCGAGCTAATATATCAGGTCAGGAAAATCTCATAACTTTGATCTAGTCATATTTATTATTATCCATTGAGAGGCATTGGTGAAAGTCATTATCCACAATGGTTAATAATATGCATGATTTCATCTTCCCTCCTATTGACCAGCTAGCGAAGAGTGCAATGTCCTGCGATCATTTTGTCTTATGGGATAGTGCGATCATACCCTTTGCATTCACTTCCCCGCTAAGTCGTCTCCTTTCAGAGGCCCACACAGGGAATTAAAGGATGGAAAAAAATAAATAAATTTTCTCTAATCTACCTTACTGGGAGTATAATTTATTTCTATATAACTTGGATGTTATACATATTGAGAAGAACATTTATAATAATTTTAGTGAAACTTTGCTTGATTTAAAAATAATAAAAAATATAACTTATAAGTTTGATAAGACTTGGTTGACATTGGAATAAAAAACAAATTGCATCCTTAAACTTTAGAGGATGGTAGTTACTCATTGCCACCACCTCCTTTCATAATGTCAAAGAAAAATAAAGTGATGTTTTGTGAAGTTCTAAGGAATTTGAGATTCCCTAAAGATTACGCATCAAACATATCAATATATGTTAATGTTGTTGATTGTAAAATTATGGGTTTTAAAAGTCATGACTGTCATGTTCTTTTAGAAGACATTATATCCATTATACTTCGTTCATGTGCACCTTCAAATGAAGTTATGCAAATTGTTGTGGAGATATCGCATTTCCTAAATTTAATTTATGTAAAGGTTATCATTCCCACCGAGTTGGAGATGTCACAAAATAATATTATTATGACTTAATGCAAGATGGAAAAAACATTCCTTCCTTTATTCTTCATGATCACAATTCAACTTCATGTACACTTAGTAAAGGAAGTTAAATTAAGTGGTGATATTCAATACCGATGGATGTACCCATTTGAAAGGTAACATATATAACTTATTATCTCTATTTAGCCACACATTTGATAAACATTATAAAAATTTATGTCATTTGCAAATTCATTTTTATATTAAAGGGCTATGTTGACAATAAAGCACAACTCGAGGGTTCCATTGTAGAGGGATTTATTATTGAGGAAGGGATTTCATTTTATTCCAAATATTTGGAGGGGTATAGCTAAGATATTTTAGAAAATGCATTTTCACTTGAAAAGGAAGATATTTTTAAGCTCTTGAGTGGTGGAATTTCATTGGAGAATGTCTGTTCGATTGTGCTAGATGAGAAATCATCAACACAAACTCAGAGATATGTGATTCCTCATTGTGATAGTCTTATACCATTTTGAGAATGTTTTAATGATGAGAGAAAGGAAGAGGTGACAGCACACACATCTTTCAACTTGGGATGTCGAGAAACTCAGTAACAAATAATTTCATGGATAATGAGAGTAATAGTAAACTCTAAACTTATTATTTTCATTTAATATTTAGTGTTTCAATTTATGTAAAGATTAATACTTTTTTTTTAGGTCATGGGTGATGGCGATTTAGAAGCAATAGAGGACATTAAGGTCCTGGACAAGGGGCCTAATAAACATTGCACGTATAAGATTTTTTTTATTAATAGATATACCTTTCATGTAAAGATAAGATATGAGAATAAGAAAACTCAAAATTATGGGGTTGTTAATAGTATATAAATTGGAATTTTAAGTTTCTATAGTAAAATTAATAATATTTTTAACATAAATTATTTAGATAATTTTAAAGTGATACTACTCAAATGCGATTGGGCAAACACAACTGGAACTGGCGTAAGGAAAGATTGGTTTGGTTACATTTCGGTGAATTTTTCACATCTTATTCGTACCGGTAATAAATTAGAAGATGATCCATTTGTTCTCTTATCAAGTTAACCAGTCTACTACATTCAAGATTCTAAAAATATAAATTGGAACTTTGTTGTTTGTGTAAGGACTAGAGATGTATATGATTCAAGTATTTCTCATAGCAATCAAATGTAAGTCAAAACATATGTTTTACTTTAATATTTTCTAATGTTTCATGCTTTATTATATGATAATTTATAGTCTTCATATCAATTTGCAAATAAAAAATAAAGATAATTTATTAATATTAATAAACTTTATGTTTTAAAAATTTTGATACTTCATTATATGCAAACAAATGTAGCATATATATATTCTTATTTCATTTGTGAGTTTTGATATTATATTAAACTATAAATTTATTGGACATGACATGAAGAAATTTATTCAGATAAGCTAAGAAGGTTGTATCACGGGGTGGGGCTAGTAGAGGATCTGAAACCCCTTCTACTCCAATCCATCAAGATTTTACTAATGAGAAAACATAAGAAGAGAATCAATGTAGTGGCACACAATAATCACCACGTCATTCTACTTTGAGTAGATTTAGACTCTAAATGATGGGATAGGGCTCATAGGATTGATTTAATCTTATCTTTAAATAAGTATAAGTTATTTTGTAATTATTCTTATGAAGGAAGTTATGCACATATGAGCAAGGTGTACCTATACGTCATAGGGGGTGAAACACATACAGTAACATAAAAAACATGCTGCCAGGTACACATGTTCATATAGAGATGAATGAGAATAATGTGTCAAGCAACATTTTAGAGTATGTCCTACTAGGATCATATCTAGGTGTCAATACTAGGGATCCAGTATTAGTACCCATATCCTTTCAAGATTGGAGAAATGATGGTATGGAGCCCTTTAAGAAAAAAATGTTCGCTGAAGTGTAGGTATGTAAAATATTAAATAAATTTCAATATCTTTCTTTATGTTATGAGTAAGAAAATATTTTTTTTTAATTTGTATAAGTTTGCATTTCCTTGACATGTATGTCACTAGATTCTTCAATCCCTTAGATTTAAGTGGTGTAACCATATGGGATAGCCATCCTATCGAGGTAATTATTGAGTCTATTCCAACTGGTGTTGATCCAGCACAATGGTGTCTTGTAGTCATCTAGTAGTCATAATTAAATTACAAGGTTAGTACAATCATTATATTTAATTATATTTTTTTGAAAAATTAGCATGGAGTTAGATTCATATATAACTGGGGAGGGCTGTCATAAATGTTGCAGATGCAAAGAAACATGCTTGTCCTCACACTCTTATGGGGTGTGAGTTCTGTTCACAAGCAACAAGAGATGGTATTTATTTAGATTTACATAAATTTTATTTTCACATTTATTAACCAATTACTTAACTATCAAATTTTTTTCTATAAGCTAATATTAATGAGAAAGTGTAGTATTACATTATTTCATTTGCCTCTGGCTGGAGAAGCAATGGCTATTATATGCATGAAATGATTTTGATTTATTTCTAGGTATGGGAAACAACAACTTGACTTATATTATTTGTGTGGTCATTTAATCAGATTCTGAGATCATGAATAATTATTGCCATTATGGAGGTGCTAAAAAGAGAATTTTATTAAACAAATAGTTGTTTATAACTTTCTATACATGAAGTACTTGACTATATTTTTATTTACTAAAGGGTCCATAACATTTTATATAAATGATATTCTTATTTGTTTTATTTGGACCATAGTATTTTTTAAAGGAATTTATAGCAGTTTTCTTAGCTTGTTATGAAAGTGGAATACCACAGGAAGGACACTAACTTGTTTAAGATTGTAAAGCCCTTTTTCACATCTCGTCAAGAAATTAGTCATGCCATTAATGGTAGAAAAATCTCTATTATTTAATGCCCTATTAATTTGAACTAATTTATTGTGAATGGTGATTTTGTGCATCTAAGCTATTTTTCAAGCCTTGGATAATTTTGTAATTGTTCAAAAAATTCTATGGATACAACAAATGCTAATGTTTTTGTCTCCTATTAGAAAATCTTTGCTTCTAGGAAAGTTCTCACTATCTTTTGTATATGTCTAATGATAGGTCTGATTCCTCATTTGAAGATTATTCTAAAGATAAGCTGGATCCTACAACTCTCTTGTACTTATTTTTCCCTTTTTCTTGATTTTTGGTAACAATTTTTATTAGGATTTTTTATTTATTTACTCTATTGCCATTAGTAAGTATTTATAAATTTCTAATTTTTTTTTTTATTTTGCCAACTCTGATAACTACTCATTATAGTTCTTCTTTTTAGTTTCAATGATCTACACCTCATTTAGATCAAGATTTTTAGTCTTACAGGATCACTTTGCTCAATTGTTATCCCTCAATAATGTAAAATTGTTTCAAAATTGGTCTGTCATATAATTGTAATATAATATAAATCCCAATTTAATGTGTTGAGCGTACATTTTGTTGTTATAGAATATCTTTATTTTTTTTATGGTCATCTTGTAAGCTTTGGAATTTGTCTTATTTATTGACATCCACTATCATTTGAGTCATCTTCTTATTCTTCTTCTAATTGGTGCTTGATTCTTCTTTTCTTCTGGAATGTAGTCCTTTTGGGTTTTAGGTGCTACACAATTTATATTGTAACAGGATTTGCTAATTTTATTTCATAGATTCTACTATTTTCTTATTCTTCTTGTTCTAATTCTCTTTTTCTTACCATTTTCCTTTCTCCTTTCAAGAGTTTCTTTCGGCTATGTATGGTTGGTATAATTTAGAAAAAAATAAATATTATTTTATTAAGAATTTCCCCAAACCAAACCTTTGTGTTTATTAAATAGTATCAATGATCAATGCTTATTATATTTAGAAAGAATTGATGTGGTTATATTTTGATTCATTAAATAAGTAAATTAAAATTATCATTTCAATCATGTTCATTAACATGATTTTTGTGATGCGGTGTGAGATGAGAAAATAAAATAATCATTTCTATGATGATAATTGTAATGATTAATATGAATCATCTGAGAAGCAATTTTTATGACTATAATGATTGCAATGATGTTTAAAACCCAAGGTATGGTGATCTATCATTTCTTACTTAAAGGAAATTTTATAAATTTTAAGGGCTTGGTGGTACCTAAGGAGGATTTTGATAGTAGAATATTTTATGGTAGTGCTAGTAGCTATATGATCGCAACTTTAAAGTGCTAATTGACAACAATATAGTCAAGGGTTGCATTTACATAAAAATTTTCCAATGTATTTTGTCTTGACTTATTATTTTTGTGATGTCAAATAATGTTTTTTCACGCCCTACTCATGATTATGAATGCTAAATACTAGTGATTATGATGATGATCAATGGAAAGTTAAGAACCCTTGTAAAGAAAATTAGTGATGCTGTCTGTGGACATTCATGTTTTGTATTTAAAAAAAAATTGGAGTTTTATGGCGGTTTTAAAAGCCACTAATGTCAAGAATTATGTTGGTTAAAACTGCCACATTACTAGAAATAAGTTCTTCTGAGAAATATTTCTGGCAGTTATAACCAACATAATTATGCAGATTCGCACAATTTAAATCGTTGCAAAATAAAGCACTACACAAAATCTACAACCCCCCCCCCCCCCCCCCTTCGGTCATCAAATTGCTATGGAATGTTGTTGTAGCGTGGCATTGAATTATAGGTGGGGGAGTAGCAACTTTTAAACCGTTGCAAAGAAAGTTATAGAGATTATAATTGATGGGATAAATAAAAAATTGTGCTACAATTATCCTAATTTTTTGTAGTGCTTGATATTTCCACATCGCTTCTAGTTATGTCTTTGATGTTTGGTGTTGCATATGAAGAGGCTTTGTTTTATTCTATTTGTAAGAGTTCAAAAAGATTTCATAGCTTTTTTGTTATAAGGTGCGAAGTAGTTTTCTTTGCTTTAAATAAAATAAGAGGGTGTAAGATTTCTCTATTACCCATCAAGGTGAAGGCTTCTCCGCCTATTGATGGTTAAAGAAAAGTGTAGACAATTCATTTGTAGGATGATTCAAGACATGGATATATACATTAGCATCGAATGATATAAAACTAGGTTTGCACTCCCTTTTTCCCCTTTATTTTTTATTTCTAATTTTTTTTACTTTTTTCCCAAATTTACCTCATGAACCTAAGTTTTATTTCAACAATTTTTAATTCAAATGTTTTATTGAATTTGCCATCCATCCATAATATTTCTTGTTATATTTTAATTTCAATCATGTTACTAAGCTTTTATTATAATATATAATTTTTCAAATTTAAAATGTACTAAGAAGAGTCTTTATTTTGATATTGAAATTTAAACGAGTCGAGTCTCGAATAAGGGGGTGTTCGAGTTATGCTCAACTGTTAAATATCGAGATCAAGCTCATCTTACTATAAACTATTTCAACTGAGTTTTCATAACTATATTTTTATATCATGTGTGTTTTTAATGATTCCAAAATTTTATTGTATTCATTACTGTTTCTCCAAGCACATATTGGAAATATTGTTTTTATTGTTTGTATGTACTAATATTTCAAGAAAATCATACTCAGGCCGCTAAAGACTTCAAGGTAGATTAGATTAGGGATTATTGTAATTTAAGTCTAAATTTTTAATATTTTTCTAGTGTCTAATAGAGTGTGATTGTAATTGGATAACCGCACACACACACACACACTAGGGGAGTATAAAAGCTTATATTTTTAAACTAATCATACTATACAATTTTGGTATTATACGGGATAATTATATCGGTACTTCCACCAAAATGGAGTTGATAAAACCATGGAAAGAAAACATTTCTATGTCCTATTTGTTTTGTACGAAGTTACATTCTTATAGATAATGTCTAGAGTATGAAATGACTATGTAGCAGTTTGTAACAAACAAACTCAAAACTTTTCTGAATTGTTTGTATTGTATGATCATAGGTTTGTATAGGTGACATCTATAGTATGAAATGGACTTATCCATTTTCATACCAGATAAAACATAGTTTAGTTAAAATAGATTATACTTTATTATATGGGGTTCATATAGTATATTATCCGGAGTATGAAATTAGTTCGTACAGAATCATACCAGATGAATCTATTCAATTTTGAACTGATCGTACTATACAATGTTAGCTCGTATATATGTCAATCAGATTATGAAATCAGTTCATACAAGATCAATAAGGAAATTTTGAAATGGTCATATGTATGATGTGCAATTATACTATAAGATCTAGGACAGTCAAATTAAATTTTTTAGTTTTCTAGATGGTTTTTCGTGTCTTTACTATTTAAGACTCCTAAAAACTGACGGAAATGAATTCTTCTTCAAATTTTCTTTGCGAGCAATAGTGAGAGTTCTTTGGGAGAGTGTTTGAGAGTATTGATAGAGAAATCTTGCAAGTGAAATTTGTGAAGGGTTTAAAAGATTGCCCAAAGGTGAGGATCATTTTATAAGTTTTTCAAAACTCTTCCTTACTTCTTTGAATATGCTTGAGAGAAGATCTTTGGAGAAGATCTAATTCTCTTCCAATACCAGGATGGTGTGAAAGGATGTTGGTACTCTACCGACTCTAGGACGGTGTGAATGGATGATGGTTCCCTACCGACAACAAGAGGGTGTGAAAGGATGATGGTTCTTAGCCAATACCAGGAGGGTGTAAAAGGATAATGGTACTCTACCGCACTGGGTATTGGTCGAAGAGAGGTTAATTGTAAGGGCTTCTCCGCCTTTCTGTGGGAGCAAAAGGAGAGTTAGTTTTGTATAGGCCAATACCTGAAGAGGGAGTCTTCAAGGAGTATAAATAGGTCTTGTTGGATAAAATCACTATATATTTTTATGTTATTTTTTCTATCTTTATTTTTATTTTCTATTATTTTAATATTTTTCGAAGTTTAAATTTTATGGTTGAAAAGTTCTTTTGATAAAAAACTCATTATTATGTTTAACACTATTAAATCAGTTTTCTTAAACTACAAAGAGATTTTTAAATTACCAATTTACCTCCCCCACTTGGATAGCCTAGGGACAAACATAATAGGTATAACAACCTATTCGAACTTACAAGTAATCAAGCTCAAGCCAGCACTTGAGCATTAGGGGAATTTTAAATATTATTAATTATCTTAAATATTTAATTTTAAATTTTTATTAAATATTTTAAAAATTTATTATTATTATAATTTAAATATTTAAATTTAATAATTAAAAAAAAAATTAACAATTATTTGAGCTGGCTCATGAGCTTACGAGCTGAGCCTCATTAAGCTTGAACTCAACTCGTGAGCTAAATAAATTAGGCTTGTGAGCCCTAAATGACCTCGAGTTGGCTCGGCTCACTTATACTCACTTACACTCCTATAGTCTTTTGTGACTACATATGGATAGCATTTTAGATGCCGTTGTAAAAATATGGAATTTAGATTAATCATTAATCAAAATTATGCTTCTAAACTCCACACAATGATTCTTGATAATATGCATTTAGGTCCAACATTATTCCCTTAATTCTTTACTTAGAATAATTAAAAAAATTAAACCTGAGGCTTTATTGTAGACTTTCACTTATTTATTTATATTTTAATACAAATTAAAAATTTATTTAAAGTCATGCTACATCCTGGAATATTTGTAGCAATAGAGAAATATAATGTTTAATGTCTTAGTTTTATATGAAGATCAAACACACTATAAAAAAATAGAGAGGGTGTACCATTCATTAGAGACACAAGAGTTTTTACGTGAAAACCTCTGAAAAAGAGAAAAATATTGGGGCCTCACTAAATTTGAATAAATCTACTAGTGTTTGCAGTCAATTACAAATGTGGCCCTTCCTTGGGGGGGAGGCTTTGGTTTGAAGTAGAAAATATACATCATATAGAGTGAATTACATGGTGGAAATTGAAAGAAAAATATTTGATATATTTGTTTGGTTGGAAGGACTATAGTTGGCAAGCAACAAAGGTTGAAAGGATAGTAGTCAACAAGCGGCGGAGGTTGGGAAAATCATTGTTTGGCGACAAAGGTTAGAAGGACTATAGTTAGCGGGCAAAGGAGGTCAAAAAGACTATTGTATGGTGATAGAGGTCAGAAGGATTTTAGTCGGTGAGCAATGAAGTTTGGAAGGATCGTAAACGGTGAGTGGTGGAGGTCAGAAAGACTGTTGTCTGGTGATTGAGGTTAGAAGTGTCGAAGTAGGTGGGTAATGGAGGTCACAAAGACTTCCATTTGTCGACGAAGATTAGAAGGACCATAATTATCAGATAGAATGTAGTCAGCATGTGATAGTGGTCAGATGGATTGTACATGGCAGCTAAGCTGAAGACCAATAATGATTAGCCAGAAGAGGAGGTCCAACTACTATTGGCGATCGAGTGCAAGTTCGATGGCAGTGGAGCCAGGTGGTGGTCCGATAATGGTCAGGAAAAAGTCAGTTTTCATTGGCAGCCAGGTGGAGGTTCATCGGCAATGGAGCTGGGACTCTTGAAGCCTTAGAGCTCTCTCTAATATCTAGCCAAAGGTCCCTCTCATATAGAGAGTGGGGTTCTATTTATATAATTTTATGAGTGGCACACCCTATAAAATATAGAGAGGATCTGGGGCAGGCACGGAATGTTCCATCAGATGGTCCGTATTAATTCCCTATATCATAAAGCATTTTTAATTTGTTCAAGTGCCTTAATAAAATTAAAATTTAGTAATCTTGGATTCGCTGGATTTGTTTCACAGAGTTTCTTGATTTGACTATAAGCAAGTCATATGTAGATATAATTGTATCATCCAAATAATGCTTTCCACCAATCAAATATGCTTGAAGCTCTTGATTTGGACCCATTTGGGTTCAGATTGGGCTGATTTTGATGTGCTAGGCTCGCCTTTTTGAGACATTCGGTTTGACTATAAGTTTGCTAAAATCAGAGTTCAAATGGTTTTGCATTTAATTTTTGAAGTTCTCAACTTGAATACTCTTCGAGATTCATTCTTGATTAAAGCAACTTTTGATGTTAAACGCTGAATCTTATAAAGTCCAAAAATATATCTGTGACTTTAGCATTCTACAAATCCAAAGTATTGATCAGAGTTAAAAAGTCAAAAAAGTTTACCCCAAAACTTTTCAAATAGCCCAAAGTTTATCATAATGGCTCCTTTTAGCTTCAAAAATATCAAAATTAGTCTAGAATATCAAAAAACAATTTTGTGGACAAAAAAAAATATTCAAATCAGACTTTTTGGGAAAAAAAATATAAAATTAGTTAAATGCTAATTAATTAAATAAAACCAAATCTTACTATAGAATAATTTATTAATAATTTATTCATAATATATATAATTAATTGAATTCTTATTAGAAAACTACTAATTTTGGTTCAAAATGTTTTCAAACAAAATTCCAAAAAATAAAAAAAAAATAAAGAAATTTTTTTAATATAAACAATTATTTTTTTGCATACATATTCATCATATTTTTGATTAAAATTCTTTTATTTTTTTTCCTATTTTAATTATTCAAGAATAAAAATTATTTATTTTTTAGCATTAAGATTTTTCAAAAATTAATTTAATAATTATATATTTTGCCCCCAAACTTCCTTTGAAAAGTTATAAATATTCCTCTTAGGGGTTAGGGAGAAGGCACCACCTCTCTTAGCTGGTCCAAAAATTTTTCCTATAAACTAAAAAGCTATTGGACTAGCAAAAATTTAAAAGTTTTTTGTGGTGGCGATCAAAACCTAAGTACTCTTATGACGGCTCCAATTTACACTAATGAAGAAAAAACTTTCTGGTAAGAGTTTAAATACCAAAAATGGTGATCAATGCATACTACTCTTACAAAGGCACCAATTCACTCCCATTAGTGGAAAAATTGTCCATAAAGAGTTTAAATACCAGCAGCAACATTCAAGAAGTGGTACTCTTATGTAGGCTGCGGTTCTCTCCCAATGGGGGAAAAATTGTCGGGTAAGAGTTTAAATATTAAAAGTGACGATTAAGGCTTGGTACTCTTACGCAGTATCCAGTTCACTCCTATTAGGAGAAAAACAGTCTAACATGAGTTTAAATACCAGCGACATTGATCAAAGTCTGATACTCTTATAAAGGCTCCATTTCACTTCTAATGGAGGAAAATCTATCTAGTAAGTCTAAATACCGGCAATCGAAGAAACCAATAATTATTGGAAAGAGTTTTCCCTTTTTTGAAGGTAATTTCATCAACCAGAAGTGAGGGTGCCCTAAATAGCACCCAAAAAGGTGGCTCTCCTTTATCTGTCAGGAGGCAAATTTTAAATAACCTAGTGGATACACCTAGTATATTTAGTATCCCTATTCTCTCTTTTTTATCCTCATCACATTAATCATCAAACATTACTCATTCATTTATATATACCCCTTTTGGAGGTAGGCTACTAGATATGCTAGAAGTTATTCCTTTTACCCGTAAACTGGTTGAGCTTGTTAGGAAAGTTGTTATTTGCATGTTTTACATTCTTCTAACTTGTATAGTTTTGATGATTCCAAATATTATTGTTTTATATTTTATTATCTCCTAACATTTTTTGTAAGATTTATTTTTGCTCTAGTGTGTACTAAGATTTCAGAAAAATTAACTCCAAGATATGAAGACTTGTAATCAAATTCAATAAATATTCATAAGTTTTGAAATGAGAGGGAGTGATTGTAATTTAGTGAAAATTCACATAATACACACTTGGGGAACAATTTTTGTAAACTGATCGTATGGGACAAACATAGTTCGTATGGGACGATCATGTCAATTACCCCTAAGAAGAGTAATGGAAAATTTTTCTAAGTACTAATCGTCTAAGATGAATTTAATATTCATCCCGGGATGAACTTCTCGGGATTCTCACTTGCACTGTTCATCCAGACAAAAAATAAGGTTCGTACCTGGACGAAACTCTCTGTATAAGATCGTATAGGATGAAATAAATTTTCATCCCTGGATGAAACTCTCTGTATGAGATCGTACAGGACGAAATAAATGTTCGTACCTGGATGAAACTCTCTGTATGAGATCATACATGACGAAATAAATTTTTGTCCCTAGATGAAACTCTCTATTTAAAATCATCACAGGACGAAACCCGTTCGTCCCAGGACGAACTGAACCGACTTACGTCAGTTGATTACGTCCTGAAGAATTTTTGGAAATCGACCTATGAAATAACCGTTTCGTACCGGATGAACTTTGTTCATATGAGACGATTAGGATGTAAGAACATAATTCGTACCAATATACATAAGGTTCGTTTTTCGATAATTTAAGTAAAATCGTCCAGGACGATCCACGATCGTACGGGACGATCCACTGCGTACAGAATTGAAAACTTACAATTTTTTGGCAGTTTTTCTTATCTTTTGTATAAATAGTTCAAATTTGACTGCCACCTAATCTTTTTGCTCATTGAACTTCGTGCCTATTGGAAGAAGAGTAAAGGAGAGAGTGAGAGAGAGCATTCAAAGAAGGATTTCTACCGCTGGAGCGTAAAGGCTTCGCTTTGTGATTCAAAGGTAAGATTTCTAACTTGTGATTTGAGATTACATCACTCTTTTTCTTTCTTCCTTCTAGATTTATAGTGAGAAGAACAGTCAAGGAGATCCAGTTCTATGCCGACACTAGGAGAGTGTGAACAGCCGAAGGGTTCTCTGCCCACACTTGGAGAGTGTGAAAGGACGAAGGGTTCTCTGGCCACACTAGGAGAGTGTGAAAGGATGAAGGGTTCTCTGCTCACACAAGGAGAGTGTGAAAGGACGGACGATTCTTTGCCAACACTGGGGATTGTGTAAGAGGACGACGGTTCTCTGCCGAACCGGGTAGTGGTGAAAAGAGTGTTTGTAAAGTCTTCTCCGCCTTGCTGTGGGTGTAAAAGAAGAGACACTATTGGTATTAGTGCAATACTCAGAGGGTACCACTGGGGAGTGGATGTAGGTCTGGTTTAGACCGAACCACTATAAATCTTGTGTTGTTTACTTCACTGTTTTTTATTTTCCGCATTATTCTTTTGATTTAAAAAAATTTGTGGTTGAAAACATTTCTATAAAAATTTCATTAAAAGTTTAATTTCGGTTCAACTAAAATTTAAATGAGGGTTAAGTTTTAAAACTACCAATTCACCCCCCCTCTTGGTAGCCTTGGGACATTAATTTAGGTCTAACAACCTATTCACTAGACTCAACAAGTGGTATCAGAGCTCCGTTTAAAAATCATAAGTTTAAACTAGTTTTTGATTAACGTAGATGGCTACATTTAGAAACTGAAATACACCTGAGGGTTACTCTATTACTAGACCTCCACTGTTTGACAATATACCTTTTGATTTTTGGAAAACTCGCATGTCTACTTTCTTACAGTCACTTGATTATCGTATGTGGATCCTAGTCCAGGAAGGTTATACAAAACCAACTAGATTAGTTGATGGAGTTAGGATAGAAACACCTTTTGCAGATTGGACTATAGAAGAACGTGACTTAGCACAATTAAATGCCAAATGTTTAAATAGTTTCTTTTGTGCTTTAAAATCTGAAGACTACATGCGAGTTT
>NW_021319448.1:339841-358172 GCF_001605985.2 Dendrobium catenatum
CGGGTTTCTCACTTTGAAAAAGGTGCGAAAGGGCATATGGTTTAGACTTTGTTATATTTATTAAGGGACTAATGAGGTTAATAATCAAGATTAATATTGTTACATGATTGTGAATTATTTCGCATGAAACCAAATATATCTATTCTTAATGTACACAGATGTACAAATTATCACTTTTTGATGTACTTGGTAGGAATTAATATCTATGTGAAATGTTTAATAAGATTCTTCATTGTTACCTATGCTTATGATGCTAAAATTACTGCAATTACATAGTCTAAATCTAAACATTATATCTATGAATCTCTTTTACTCATTGCTTACAAAAAGGTTATCAAAGAAGATTGATCGCATACACGAAAGGAGAAGAATATAGCATAAAAGTGGAAGAGTATGAGAGTGAACACTCAGAACTAGGATGAAGACGATAATTGTTTTGATGACTAACAATTCAGAAGTTTCTAAAAAGAAGCATATGAAGCAGAATGGAATAGAGAAATTCAATCAGAAAGGCAAGGTTTCTAATGAATGTTTTGTTATGAATAAGAAACCAGTATTACGTTGATTGCAAAACTCACAGCCTACCTAGCAAGGAGAAGGTAGAGGAACCCAATTATAAAGAAGGGCAGAAGAAGTTTCAAAGAGCTTTTTGGGCGGACTCAGTTTAGATTCATCAGAGGACTAAAAAGGAAGAAACTTGATGGCAAGATGCATAGTAAGCAATCAAAAGGGATTGTGACTAAGTTACGAAGAATTATTTGAGTTTCTGAACACATGCATGATGCATAGGAAAATAAAAAGATGCATGCTAGTGTAAGTCTACTAGAATCAGAAGAACTTCAGAAAGAACATGAAATTTAGGAAAGATCATGCTTTAATAGATGAAAACATAAATTTTGTGAATATATGATCTGAATAAAAATCATGAGGATTTTAAAATAATCCTAGTTAGTCTTAAAAAAGAATTTAAAATATTAGGATGAATTGAGAGCAAAATATATATCGAATCAATTATACAAAATAATCTTGAAAGATATGAATTCATTTATAAGTTTAAAATAAGAGCTCTTGAGGATAATAGGATACCCCCCAAACTTGAAAGATTTTTACAATTAAATTTTATCCTAATATGAATCTTAGAGATAAAATTAGTACGAAGACTTAGGAATACTTTTCTAATGTAATGTAATATTGTGGATTATTTGATATAGCCTCGCACATGTACTTTGAAGATGAAATCTATTTTTGGTGTGGAGACTAAATGCATAATTTAGACATATCATACATACATTGATTATAAAATTACTAAAGGTGAACCCAAACTTGTTGGGTTCCCAGGTCTAACATTTGATATTTTTTGCAGGGCTTCTCACACAAGACTCATGGGAGCATATGGGTACCTGGACGGCGGATGTTTAAAGGATTGATGGAAATTTGCTCATTCATTAGGCTGGAGAGCAGGAGTGGAGGCAAGGTTTACACTTGAGATAATACCACAAAGAAAGTGGATTGATCAGGTATGATTGGAATTTGAAAAAACTTTTATAGATAATGTATTATTGTTGAAGCTTAAAGCATAATTTGTTAAGTATAAGTTATATATGATAAGGCTAGTGTAAAATTTTTACTAGTAGCTGCATATTAAGACTAAATGGAAAGAATATGTTTAAATGGAAAAAGGGTAAACAATATTTATATGCTAGATTTAAATTGTATTCAATTCTCCTACTATTTTTTTTGTTTTGAAAACTGTTTCTGGTGAATCATGGCTTTGCATAGGAGACTGTTGTCATTCTAGTATGAAAAACTTGGAAATTACTGAAAGAACTAGTGAGAGGTATACCTCAATAGACTTTACTAAGGATCATTTGTGATGATGTCAATTAGAAAATAAAGTGAAGTCCTCTTTCATCCTAAGGATCTTAGACTAGTAAACCATTGGAAATTTACACATGGATCTTTTTGAGCCAGTAGAAACTTAAGTCTAGGAGGAAGGTATACGATTTTATAGTGGATGATTATTCAATATTCACTTGGGTTAGATTTCTATTTCATAAGAGTGATATATTTGAGAATTAAAATTTTTCGACTTGGATTTCAAAGGAATTAGGGTGTGAAATAATTCTATACAAAGTGATCATGGAGAGAATTTGAAATGAAAAGATTTGAAAATGTTTGTAAAGAGAAAGATTGATCAAATTTTTCTGCACCTAGAACCTCAAAAAATGGGGTATCGAAAGGAAAAACAGAAATCTATAGGAAGCTGCGAGCAAGTTTGGCCAGATATCACTTTCCTAGATATTTTTTGGACCTGAGCGGTTGGCACTGCATGTTATGTTCTGAATAGGGTATGTGAATCGATTAAATAAACACCCTATAATGTTTTCTAAAGGTAGAACACTAATTTGTCTCATTTCATATTTTTGGTTGCATGTGTTCATTCATAATAATGAAATCTGTCTTAGGAAAATTTGATCCAAATGCGATGAAGGAATTTTGTTGGATATTCAAGTGTTGAAAAATCTTATAGGTATTCAACAAAAGATTTGGTCAATTGAAAGAAACCACACATGTTGTATTGATGAATCTGGAAATTTAGAAGAGCAAATGTTGTTGAAGATGAGATTGGGATAACTCAAAAATTATAGAATAAATTTGGAAGAAAATGTGGAAGAGAATTTGAAAATTGAAAATCCTTTGCTAGAGATTGAAATTTCTAAAAACAAAAGGGAATTGATTATAGGCGAACCTAGTGAGGTGTTAGAATTAGGCGTGGAATTAAACAAGGAAGTCAATCATTTAGCTTTTATTTCAATTATAGAATCACTAATGTTGAGTAAGCATTTCTATGATTTGATATTAATGCAAGAATGAGTTGAATAGATTTTAAGAAAATAAAGTTTGGAGATTAATTCAGCGCAAAAGATCAAAGTGGTTTTGGAACTAAGTGTGTTCAAAAATAGTGAATGACTCAGGAGTAGTCATTAGAAATAAGGTATATTAGTTGCTAAGGGGTATAATCAAATTGAAGGAATTGATTTTGAGGAGACTTTTTACCCTGTAGTAGACTTGAAGCAATAGGATTTACTAGCCTTGCTGTTTTTAAAGGATTTGAAATTATTTCAAATGTGGTGAAAGTGCTTTTTAAATGGGGTAATTGAGAAGAATGTTTTTGTAAAACAACCTACCAGATTTTGAAAATTCTAAATACACCAAATCATATTTTCAAGTTAAAAAGGCATTATATGGTTGAAACAGGCACCTAGGGCTTGGTATGAGAGGTTGAGCACCTTCCTATGAAAAGATTTTTTGAAAAAGGAAGTGTGGATACAACTCTCTTTTAAAGAAATTTGGAAAGGATTACTTTGTTCAAATTATGTGATGAATCATTTTTTGATTTCAAATAAAAATCTTGTGATGATTTTCCTAAAATAATGATAGTGAATTTGAGATGAGTCTAATAGGAGATTTAAATTACTTTCTAGGTTTTAGCATTAACCAATTGAGGAAGGTAATTTTTTAGTCAAATTAAATATGTTATGGACATCTCAAAAATTTGAAAATGACAATGCTAAACCTGTTAGTACACCAATGAGTACCTCAGTTCAGTTGTAAGGACTTAAGGGAAAAATGTTATCAAAGAATATAGGGATTATTGGATCTTTGCTTTACTTGATTAGCCAGATATTAATGTTAGCGTGTTTGCTTATGTGTAATTTAATCAAATCAAAAGACACATTTGCAACATTGAAGGATTTTAAAGATATTTTCTAGGATCAGATTAGGAATTGGTTGTGCAAAAATTTGCAATGACAAAAAGAGGCACAAAATAAGCCCAAAGTAAAAAGATGCACAAAAATGTGCTGGTATAAAAAATTGAAAAAGATGCGCAAAGCGCCACATGTGGTAATTACTTCTTTCCAAACTCTTTTAATCTCTTAATTCAAATTGATCTAACGTTCATTTATAATTTAAATTGAAATTTGAAATATAAAATTTTTATTCATCCTTAGTGCAATAATTTTCTTTATCTTCATGTCTAAATTAGCACATGCCTTTGATAAATTCTTATTATTCTCTAAGTTATATCACTTCTTAAATTATATGAAATTTTATGCTATTTCTAATATTTTTTATTTTATTTACATATCTTATCTCAATCACTTTCAAGATTAAAATATAAAATGAATTTCATAATTCTGCTTACATTTCTAACATTCTTTTCTTTTTCACTTTTTGATGTTGTCAAAAAGAGGGAGAAATTGTTTGTTGTGTCTTGTGTTTTTTTTTTAATTTATTTTATCATATGTTTTTGTATGTGTGTTTGATTGTTTTTGTTTTTGTTTTGTGTTGTATAAAAAATTTTGAAAAACAAAATTTTTTTTTCAAATGCCTCCTTATTTTCATGAGTTCATCATTTCAGGGGAAGTTTATGAGATTCTTAAAATTTCAAGTAATACAAACAATAATTGTTTTGTCATCATCAAAAAGGGGGAGATTGTTAGGAAAGTTGTTATTTGCATGTTTTACATTCTTTCAACTTGTTTAGTTTTGATGATTCCAAATATTATTATTTTATATGTTGTTATCTCCTAACATTTTTTGGAAGATTTATTTTTGCTCTAGTGTGTACTAACATTTCAGGAAAATCAACTCCAAGATATGAAGACTTAAAATCAAATTCAATAAATATTCATAAGTTTTAAAATGAGAGGGAGTGATTGTAATTTAGTGAAAAATCACATAATACATACTTGGGGAATAATTTTTGTAAACTGATCGTACGGGATGAACATAGTTCGTACGGGACGATCATGTCTATTACTCCTAAGAAGAGAAATGGATCGAACAGGCGGGCAGAAAATTTTTCTAAGTACTAATTGTCCAGGATGAATTTAATATTCGTCCCGGGACGAACTTCTTAGGATTCTCACTTGCACTGTTCGTCCAGACGAAAAATAAGGTTCGTACCTGGACAAAACTCTCTGTATGAGATCGTACAAGATGAAATAAATGTTCGTCCCTGGACGAAACTCTCTGTATGAGATCGTACAGGATGAAATAAATTTTCATCCCTTGACAAAACTCTCTGTTTAAAATCATCCCAGGAAGAAAACCCGTTCTTCCCCGGACGAACTGAACCGACTTACGTCAGTTGGTTACGTCCTGAAGAATTTTGGGAAACCGACCTATGAAATAACCGTTTCTTACCGGACGAACTTTGTTTGTACGGGATGATTAGGAAGTACAAACATAATTCGTACCAATATACATAAGGTTCGTTTTTCGACAATTTAAGTAAAATCCTCCAGGACAATCCATGATCGTACGGGACGATCCACTGCGTACAGAATTGAAAACTTGCAGTTTTTAAGCAGTTTTTCTTGTCTTCTGTATAAATAGTTCAAATTTTACTGCCACCCAATCTTTCTGCTCATTGAACTTCATGCCTATTGGAAGAAGAGTAAAGGACAGAGTAAGAGAGAGCATTCAAAGAAGGATTTCAACCACTATAGCGTAAAGGCTTCGCTTGGTGATTCAAAGGTAAGATTTCCAACTTGTGATTTGAGATTACATCACTCTTTTTCTTTCATCCTTCTAGATTTCTTGTGAGAAGATCTGTCAAGGAGATCCGATTCTCTACCGATACTAGGAGAGTGTGAACAGCCGAAGGGTTCTCTGCCCACACTAGGAGAGTGTCAAAGGACGAAGGGTTCTCTGCCCACACTAGGAGAGTGTGAAAGAATGAAGGGTTCTCTGCCCACATTAGGAGAGTGTGAAAGGATGGATGGTTCTCTTCCAACACTGAGGATTGTGTAAAAGGATGACGGTTCTCTGTCGCACCGGGTAGTGGTGAAAAGAGTGTTTGTAAAGGCTTCTCCGCCTTGCCGTGGGTGCAAAAGAAGAGACACTATTGGTATTAGTGCAATACTCAGAGGGTGCCTTTGGGAGTGGATGTAGGTCTGGTTTAGACCGAACTACTATAAATCTTGTGTCATTTACTTTACTGCTTTTTATTTTTCGCATTTTTCGTTTGTTTTAAAAAAATTTGTGGTTGAAAAACTTTTCTATAAAAATTTCATTAAAATTTTAATTTTGGTTCAACTAAAATTTAAAAGAGGGTTAAGTTTTAAAACTACCAATTCAGCCCTCCTCTTGGTAGCCTTGGGATATTAACTTAGGTCTAACAACCTATTCATTAGACTCAACAGAGCTTATGCTAGCTTCTCAAACTACGAAGATCATTAAGAGCAGGAGATCAACATTAATTAATGATAATGATGCTAACCTGTATAGAATTTGACAAAAGAATCAACCAAGAATGTATGACCTATTTGAGGTTATTTTTTTAGAGTATTAGTTGATGACATTAACGTTTATAGAAGTGGGCAAGAAAATCCACTAATGATGTATGGCCCATCTAAGCTTATTTGTGAAAGTATTGCTCGATGATGTTAACATGTATAGAAAAGGCTGTGAGAATCTACCAAATTTGTATGACCTATAAGAGGTTAGTTTTTAGACCATTTCTCGATGATGATAAGCTGTGTAGAAGAGGTCAAGGGAATTCGCAAAGGATGTTTGTCATAGCGTTGCTCAATGATGTTAACCTGTATAGAAGAGGCCAAGAAAATCCACTAAGGATATATGACCTATCTGAGATTATTTATCAGAGAATTATTTAATGATGTTAATATGTATGAAAGATGTCAAGAGAATCCACCAAGGATGTATGACATATCCAAGGTTATTTATTAGAGAATTTCTTGATGATACTAACTTGTTTGGAAGAGATCGAGAGAATCCACCAAGAATATTCGACCTATCCAAGCTTATCTTTTAGAGCGTTACTTAATGACATTAACCTCTATGGAAGTGGTGAGATTGAATCTACCTGTGATTGATGATTTAGTGACTAAAATATAATAAAGTTTTTATATTTCTCAAATCAATCATTTTATGATTTAATTGACATCTTCCTACGATGTTTAACAAATTCGAGAATATTTGTTATAACATTGCTCAATGATGTTAACATATATGGAAGAGGTCTAACAAATCCCCCTGGGATTGATCATCCTTGATTAGGAGGGGAAAAATTCCATGTGTATCCCAAATCAATGGTGAGGAATAATTTATCTTAAGACCTTTACTATCATTTTTGAGGTTAAGATTAAGACCTTACCAAATGAGTAGAAATCTAACTTGGAACTATTTAAAACTTGTAATTCATTATAAGCATCTTTAATTTTATTAGAAGCCTAATAAAAAATAGTTTTGTAACACTTTTTCTTAGATGTTGAAAGTATTGAAGGAATCTTGTTGATCGCGGCTGTAGTCAAGGTTTCCCCCATTTCACATCAGATTCCTATGTAATTTATGTAGCAATAGCTGATATCTGGAAGTTGAAATGAACGATCTTTAGACATTGGAGCAATAGTTGTCCCTATGTTAGTAATAACTTTCTCATAGACTACGCTAAACTATTGCATCCTAAAATATTTGCAACAATAGAGAAATATAATGTTTAATTTCTTAGCTTTTTAAGCATATCCAAAAAACAATCAGATAAAAGAGAGGGTGCAGTGTTCATTGGAGACACACGAGTTTTTTTTCTAGAAACCCCTAAAAAGGAGGGAAAGTCACAGGGCCTAGCCTAGTTAAAATAAATCAAATAGTGTTTGTAGTCAATTATAAATGAGGCCCTTCCTTGGGGGGAAGAATTTAGTTTAATGTAGCAAATATACATCATATCGAGTGAATTACACGGTGAAAATTGGAAGAATAAATATTGATATATTTTTTTTATTGGTGGGACCATAGTTGGCAGTCGATAAAGGTCGAAAGGACTGTAATTGGTTGGCGATGGAGGTTGGGAAGATCATTATTTAGTGATGGATGTCGAAAGGATTGTAATTGGCAGACGACGTAGGATGGAATGACTATAGTCCACAGGCGACAAATGTTGGAAAGGGTGTTGTATGGAGAAAAAGTTAGAAGAGCCATTATCGGTGAGCAACGAAGGTCAGAAAGACCATAATTGATTTGCTGCAGAGGTTGGAAAGACTGAAAGATCAGAGTTGGTGTGCGTCGAAGGTCTGAAAGACCATCATTTGGTGATGAAGGTCTAGAGGACCGTAGCTGGCTCGTGATGAAGTTCAGAAGGATCATGTTTGGTGGGTGATAAAGGTCGAAGGAATCGTTATTAGGGAGTGATGAAGGTCATATGAATCGTAGTCGGCGAGCATTGATTGATTGAGGGACTGAATTGGGTAGAAGACAAAGGTTGGACGGATCAAATTAAGTTAATGGGTGATAAAGGTTAGAGGGATCTGTTGAGATATTTGCTACTTAGTTATTGTATATTTGATATTCTTGCAACTTGTATGTTTTTTATGATTTTAAATATTAGTGCTTTGATTATTATTTCTCTTAACATATTTTAGATGAATTGTTTTGCTCTTATGTGTGCTAACATTTTAGGAAAATCATACTCCGGATTGTTGAAGACTTCAAATCAAGATCAATATAGTGTTTATTATAATTGAAGTCTGTATTTTCCATTTTTTTGAGTTTGAGAGAGTGTGATTGTGATTGAGTAACTGAGCACACACACACATACACACACCGATGGAGAGTTTAAAATTCACATTTTTTAAACTGGTCGAATTGTACGATATATATTCGTACGGGATGATCTGGCCAGTTATTTTCACTAACAAGCAGTTGAACGAATAGGAATGAAAATTTTTCTTAATATAGATCATATTGTATGAACCCAGTTCGTACATGCTTCCATGTGTACGAAATTAACGGGTCCATTATCACTCAAGAATTATTTTTTCTAAGTATTGATCACAGTTTGTACATTCTTTCATGAGTACGAAATTGATGGGTCCGTTCTTGATCAAAAATATTTTTTCTAAGTATGGATCATATGAGACGATCACAATTCATACATGCCTTACAGAGTACAAAATTGTGAGGTCTCTTTCCATCCTGATGTTGTTTTTAAATGAATTTAAAAAAATTTTTAACTGATCATACTAGATGATGAAGTCATCGTACGTACGCCATCTAGAGTATGAAATATTGGGGTTCCTTTTTGTACCAACGAACTCAAAAATTTTTTTTACTATTCATCCCGGATGAACATGGTTTATATCGAACGATGATTCGGTGCGAAGTGATTTCGTACCAATTTATAATAAGTTCGTATGCAATAGTGTTTGAACTATTCATACGTATGAAATATGATCATATTTTACGATCGTGAATGCTCAAAATTAAAAACTTCTTTTTTCTAGACTATTTTTTCTATCTTTTGTATAAAAAGTTCACTAAAAATTGAAATAAAAAGTTTTGTCTTCATGATTTTTCAATGGAAATTGAAAGAGAGAGAGTGAGAGAGAGTTTGAGAGATATTTCTTATAAGTGGAGTGTGAAGGGTTCACAAGATTACTCAAAAGGATCTCTTTATATTCTTTGTTATCACTCTTCAAATTATATTTATCGATTGCTCGTGAGAAGATCTTTGGAGAAAGATTTAGTTCTCTGTTGACACTTGAAGGGTGTGAAAGGATGAAGGTTCTCTACCTACACTTGGAGGGTGTGAAAGGATGAAGGTTCTCTACCGACACTTGGATGGTGTGAAAGAACGAAGGTTCTCTGCCTACACGTGGAGGGTGTGAAAGGATGAAGTTTCTCTACCTACACTTGGAGGGTGTGAAAAGACGACAGTTCTCTGCCGCATCAGGGATTAGTGAAAGAGAGGTTTTTGTAAAGGCTTCTCTGCCTTGTTGTGGGGGCAAAAGAAAAGTCACTTTGGTAATAGTGCAATACCTGAAGATGAAGTCTTCAGGGAGTGGATGTAGGTCATGTTTGATCGAACCACTATAAATTTATATGTATTTTAAACTTTTGCATTTTATTTATTGCAAGTTATTTTTTGTGATTGAAAAGTTTTATTTTAAAACTTTAATTAACTTACATTGTAAATCAACAGTTTCAAAAATTTTAAAATCCAAGAGAATTTTTAAATTACCAACTCCCCCCCCCCACTTAATTAGCCTGGGAATTAGTTATAGGTTTAACACGCTTTGATTTAACAAGAATCTAACAGATTATAAGTCAGCTAGCGATGGTTGCTGGACGGACTCGTAGTAAGCAGGATCGACGATGGTTTAAACGGAACCATAATCGTGTTAACATTGATTCGAACGAGACTATTCTTCAATCTAGCGAAAGACCAAATTAATGATTGGTAACCTGCAATGTCAGTGACTCTGTTGAAAGATTGAACGATAGTAGGAGCGGGGCGGCTGCTCCAATATTCAGGCGAATGTCGACAAACGTTACAATGATCGGGTGGAGATCACAGCTAGTGGAGCTGGTGGATTAACGATCACTTGACCATGACTTGAATTCCCAATATATTACACCCTTTAACTTTATTATATTCTTAATATTTGTTTACAGTCTATCAGATATTGGGACTTCATTGAGTTCGACCCACACTAAAGCCGCTCGGTTTTGAACTATATGCAGCTGCCATATGATTTGAATATCATTTAGTTCTCCACATAGATAATTAAAATAAAAATTTTTTTACTATTAAATAATAATTAAAAATAATCTTAAAATTATATTTTATAATCAACATAATAGTACATAATATAGATAGTCTTATGAAATTTAAATTTTATAATATAAAAATAGATTTTTTTTATAGTTCAATATATTCAATATGGTGTGAAGATACAAAGTATTATATTAAAATTATATTTTAAAAAATTTAACTTATCATAGACATTTAAAAATGTCTTTAATTATTTTATATTAGTATATAAATCTTAAATATACTTTTAAACTATTTTTTACTTATTAATGTAATATTTTTTAATATTATTTTTTTTATATTATGTAAATATTTAATTATAAATAAAGTTATAAATTTATTTAAAATAAAAATAATATTTAAAATTCCTCTTTCCAGCTCATCTTACTCTCTCCCATTCATTTCTCGGCTCCTACTCTCTCCTCATCTTCCTCCCCATCTTCTATCACTATTTCTACTCCCTACGTAGATGAATAGCCAATGAATTTGACGATAATAGATTTGACAATTCATTTGGCAGTATTTAGGACTATACAGCAAATAATTTGCCGATTTTTACTATTTTTTAATTAATTATAGCATTCTTATATTAAATTGGATTATTTTAGCTAGCTCTTTCTAAATGTGCCTATTAAAATTAAAAATTAAAACTGATATAATTGGACGAGCAGAGATTGAGAGTTTTAAAAATAAAAGAGATCATAAGTTATCCGGTAATAGATTGTGTCTTTCGCAGAAAATTAAAAATTATTTTTTTAAAAAACTGAAGTCCAAAATTTATATTGTATATGATTTTTGCTGGGTATTAGAAGACAGAATGAGATAGAAAGTTTTCGAGGAAACTTATTATTATTATTATTATTATTCATTTATTATTATTATTTATTGAAACAAACCGGAAATGAACTAACTGATTTACAGAAAATTATATGTAATATTAAAAGAATTAAAAAATTAAAAAAATTAAAATATCATTTTAATAGTTTATTAATATAAAAGCAAAATAATGCGTATGTGTCATAATAATAATAAGAATACAATACCATGCATGCATGTTAAATTAAAAAAATATATTATTAAAATTCGTAGAGGTAATACAGATCTCTCTCTCTTCTTCTCTTCTCTCCCCCCTCCACCGACCCTATAAAGCATCTGGCATTGACATTGTTCTTTTACTTAAACTTTCAGAGCTTTTCCATGGTTAATTTGTTCTTCTTTGCGGCATTGATGTTTATACATGTGATGAGCTTCAAAGTTCATGCAATCTAAAGGTATGTAGCGAACCTTATCTTTGCCATTTTGATTCTAATTAGTTGCAAAAATATGGAGCTGGGACTCCCTCATATCCAAGACAAGGTCTTCATGACGGTTCTATAGCTGCTATGCCATGGATTCCACAAATCTGTTCCATTAATAGTTTGTGAATTCACGTCCATGAAAGAATAATTGATGTTTTATATGTAATCAAGTTGGGAGACACTTGTGGGTTGCATGACTAAGGAGCTACTGAAACCTTTGAAGAGCTCGTTTGGATTGAAGGGAGTTCCAAAACCATGTTTTAGCCTTAACCAACTTCCAACGACAAGTTCTCTTTGCTAACCTTTCCTTTGATTATGTTTTATTCAGTCGGTTTAGAGAAGTTTTTTGTTTGTTCACATATATGTTATATATTTTAGCTATTAAAGGTGATTAATTACCAAATGTGTAGCCCGCACGATCCGTATGTGCATCATGATTAACTGTATTGCTCATGTTGCATGTGTTTTGCAAGTGTATTGATGTGTACTATTATGTAGATCATTTAAGCAAACAATTTCGTAGGCAATATACACAGTAATACGTGCACAGAACTTATATACATTTATTTTGCAGTTGGCATGCACTCTATATGCAAGCTCTCACTTCACTATAATAATTTCAAGCTAAAGCCAATAAAAAAAATGTGACTATAATAACATAAATTATGGCTAAAGAATTAACTATAAGTGGCAATTTTTATAGTTATGTGATTAAAGCTTAATAATGCTTTGTCACATTTTTGAAAGATTATAGTACTTTGTCCATACAACTAAAACATGATTAAAAAAGAGCCGTTATCATACCAATTACGTTGGTGTAGGCTCACTAGATGTCTTCTCCCATGAAAGTGTCTAATTTTGAATGATCAATGAAAGTCAAGATAAGCCGTATAAGCCCAATAATCAACTAACACGAACACAGCCCATGGGAGAATTATTAGAATTGTTCTTTTTTCATGTTGTGCATGATTAAATTAGGTGGAGTGCGAATAATATTCAAACATCGATGCTTATAAATATTCTTTTCAATAAAAAAATTAAGGAATTCCTACAAAGCAAAAGGAAGCTTGCACCCAAAAAAAAATTAAATAAATAAAATAAAATAAAATAATATAAAATAATATAATATAAAAATAATAGGCATTATTCGAACATTCAAGTGAGCTTTTTATGATTTGGACGTCATAAATATCCAGCTAAAGCATGCATGCACTATAACTGAACGGAAAGATATTTAATTTTTTAATTCAGCGATTTTAGGATATTTAAACTAAAATCTAAACTCATTGTCGAGATAAATAATAGAATTGTTCAATTGATCACCTGATGGTTGCTGTATTAAAAAAACTCAACAAAAACAGAGAGATAACAATATTAAAGGGAAGCACAATATCTTACTGTTCATCTTCTCTATCTAACCCAAACGACAATTAAAATTTATGTATATATGAAGAAGGTAGTGAGAGATTAACCTAGCTGATGAAAACAACATAGACCAAACGGTGTAGATGAAAAAGTAATTGATCACCTGATGGTTGCTGTATTAAAAAAACTCAACAAAAACAGAGAGATAACAATATTAAAGCACAATATCTTACTGTTCATCTTCTCTATCTAACCCAAACGACAATTAAAATTTATGTATATATGAAGAAGGTAGTGAGAGATTAACCTAGCTGATGAAAACAACATAGACCAAACGGTGTAGATGAAAAAGTACAAAATTGAGGTTGTTGTAGTGGAGCAGAGAGGGTGGATAGTTGATCCGGCATTTGCATAAGTTAGGTAATTTATCAAGCTTCCTTATCAGCCCCCCTTAAGGTAACAATAGCTGGCTAAATGTAAACTTGTCATATAGTTGTGAATAGAGAGTAGCACTAAGAGAATTGTTGAAAAGATCGGCAGGTTGATCATGCATTGAGGTATGATGAATCAAATATTATGTGACCAAATGCAGTCCCAAATAAAATGAAAATAAATTTCTATGTGTTTCGTTTTGGCTTGAAAGATTGGATTATTTGCCATGGCAAGCACTGAGACATTGTCTCAATAAAGCTTAGTTGGTTGGGATAGAGAAATTCAGTCAAAAGTCGTCTGAGCCAAATGATATCACATGCTGCAATAGAAGAGCTCTATTCTCAATTTTTGTGGAAGATATAACAACTGAAGTTTGCTTCTTAACTGTCCAAGAGATAAGAGAGGTGCCTAGGAAGGCACAATAACCTCTAATAAAGTGATGATCAATCTGGTCAGTTGCCCAATCAGAATCTAGAAAGCCCATGAAAGCAAGATTGGATTGAGTAATGGGCAAACTAAGATTCAGTGTGCCTTGAACATAACGCAGAACTCCTTTGATAAGCTGAAATGAGATTGCAGCGGACTATGCATGTGTTGATAGAGGAAATTAACTACAAATAAGGGATTAGGTCGATTAACTGTCAAGTACTGTAGTGATTTTACAAGTTGTCTATAGAGCTTTGGACAAGAATATGGAGGCATGTTATGATCCGTAGCTGATAATTTTGAGGGTAGAGGAGTAAGCACTAGCATGCAATCAGACATAGTAGAGTTATGCAAAATTTTAGCCAAATAGGTAGATTTATTCAGGTGAAGACCATCTTGTGTAAAAGTACAAACCACTTTGTCCTGTAAAATCAGTTCAAGTATTTATGCTGATCTTCTCATACAATTCTACGATCGTACTATATGATTAGTTCAAGATACTATACTAATCATCTAGTACGACTTGTGAAGATAGGTGATGATCTAAATATCATCCCATACATCTCTCAGGTCATCCTATACAATCTCACTTTACAGTTAGAAGACTAATTATGGTTTTTTATCTTGGATGATGTGGGAAGATCAAGCATCGTCTCATGTATCTCTTAGGTCATCTAGTATGATTGTCATCAATCATCCTGTATGATCTAATTGAACAATTTAATCATAATTAAACACTTACTCATAGAATCAATTAATTAAGACATGATTATCATGGATCTTACGGTACAATGTACATCATCCATTATGTTTAGAACAAAAATTTGAATATTAAAATATTTCTTAAATTATGATTGGAGGTTGTTATTCATAATCATAATTGATCATCCTGTAGTTATGGATTGTACAGTTAAATTAGTTTAATCACTCTCAACTAATAGATGCGCCCTAATTAGGATTTTCTATTTTAATTAATCATTGAGTAAGATATAGATCGTATTGTATATTAGTTCAATAACTAAAACTCTAATTCGCCAACTCAATTCCTTAAGTGTGCGTGTGGAAATTTACTCTTCCTAGCATGCACCCTTAAAGGACTTGATTCAAGAAATTAAAATTACATAATTGAATATTACAAATTCCTTACAACATAACCTATTCTATCAAATATTGAGCTCAGAATCATCGTTGGATGGTGCACGGTGTTCCTAAAAAGTTAGTACACATAAAATATATTGAATGCAAATACTATGAGATAAAAATATATTAGTAGTATATTTATTATCATCAAAAATATAAAATCATGTGCTTGTGTTGATGCACACAGATCTACTTAGACCCTAGATTAATCCAAACCTTAGGATCTACCCATACCCTAGATCAATCTAGACCCTGAGATAAATCAAAATATTAGATCTATCCAAATTCAAATCAATCTAGACTTTTGATCAATTCAAATTCAATCCAATCCATATGTTAACCTATCCAAACTTTAATCAAATATAAACCTCTACTAAACAAGGTTTTAATCCCTCCATACTATAATTAATCTTTGATCCAATCTCTGATCAAGTTTCAATTAAATCTATTCACTAGAAATCATCTAGTTTATTGTTATTGATATGGATACTTCAAATTTAAGCTATGAAATTGAAAACAAGTTCAAACCCATAAATTTAGACCAAAATATAAGGCTAAAGGCCTAGGTTCTTAAAGCTTTTTCTAATGATTTTTTAAACCATTCAAACCCTAATTAAATGACTCACAATTCATAATCTATCAATTTAATATTAATTAGTCATGTCCCTAAGGTCTAGCCTCTAAATTTGAGCTCAATCTGAGGCCTCAAACTCCAAAAATTACTTTAAAATCTAAAGAATGTAAAATCTTTTAATATTTATAGTCTATGCCACTAGACCTATGCCCTAGTGGAATTTAACCTTTATACCTTCTGCAAAAGCTCTAACCACATCTAGACCCTTAATTATGACATTTTAAGTATAAAATTGCATTTTAGTTGACCCACTTTTACCCCTAGTTGACTAGGGGTCAAAATGACCAAAATACACCAAATGGGTTTGAACATTCATTTTAAACTAAATGCCTCCTCTTTGCATGAGACCACTTTTAGCAAATTTCATAAATTCAACCAATCCTTTTAGCCTAAACCCAAGCCCTTGGTAAACCTAGTTGACCAAGTCTACAAGGGTTGACCCATATAACCCTTTAAGGTTCTAAATGGTCATTTCAACCATTAGACATTTTTTACCCTTGAAACTACTTTTATCAAACTCCAAATGTCTAAGAAAACCTGTTAGGCCTAAACCCAACCCCTAGGTTAACCTAGTTGACTAGGTCAACCAAGGTTAAGCCATTCGCCCTTTAAGGGTTCAAATGGGTTGATCCAACCCATTTAATCAAACCAATGCCTTTCACCCCTCAAATATATTCCATTTTATGCCTAAAATATTTATCAACTAACCATATGCCATATCACCTTAGGTTGACAAAGTCAACTCATCAATATTTTGTCAATCTTCCTCCCATACACATATATGAATTCAAATATCAAGTCTACAATCTCAAGACACAACTAAATCAACCTAACCAGAAATTTAAACTTCCCCATATCCACCTTAGTATTCCTTGACTTGTTGACTAGTTTTCAACAAGGCCATTTAATGAGCATATTTTTTCAACATTCTAATTGATTTACCAAATCCATGTATGCACTTTCTTTTTAAGCTATCCCACTAGTTCTTTAGACCTATCTAGACTCCACCTCAGCACCGCTTAATTAGTTGACAAGTCAAATAGTCAATAAATGGTTGTGGAGTGGTCAAAGTTGTCAAACCCCTTTGTTTAGGCCCTTCCCTCCATTCTAAACCAACTCCAGCTATCTAAACTTTTTTAGAATACTTCTAACCACAATTTAAACCTTACTTTAGCCCTGATTAAATCCCAAAGATTCCCTTAACAATTCCATGAGGATTAGAGGAAAAAATAACTTTCCATGTCATAGTCCTTTAGTCCTTTTTATTCTCCTACTCCCACCAACCCAATACCACATGAAATGCATCAAGGGATGCCCCAAAGAAATCCTAGCCATCTCCCAAAGCTTTAGGGACTAGGAATTAGGAATAGGGATCATTCTTTGAGGAGCCATTCCCTCACTATCCTTAGGTTATCTAGACCCTCGGTCATTTCATTATAACTCTAGAGAGTCTTATATATAGATTCCAAGCTCGATCTGACCATTGAAAGCTCATCGACGATGACTCTCTGACCATCTAAGCAATAAGTCTATCTAATGTTTAGAACTCCCAATCCATAGATTATCAGACTACAGTTTCTACTATAGAATTATACATGGATAATCTATAAGCTCAGAGAGTCAAAGATCAAGAAAATCTAACAGTCAGATTAGGTATAATCTCAAACCATAGTTTAGGACACTATAATTCAAAGATCTTTTGATTAAGTGCATTTAAGGACCCAGCTTTAGATCCACATGGTTTTTGTTTAGTCATTTTAATTGGGTTAAAAATTTCATGCAATATGATCATCTGGTTTAAGAGAACATGATGATTTTTAGGTTTCTAGGGCTTCCATCAAATTCTGCTTAGTGTACATAATATAGACTGTTGATCTTGCGATCAATAATTTATGTTTCATATTTTTACAGCTCAATCTAAACCTCATGATATGCTTCGTAGTTTAGATCTTCATCCGGGAAGATCTCAGTCCCTTGAATCAAAACAACATAGGATTAGACAGCAAATAGCGGGCACTAATTCAGATAAGTTGAAATCGCATGAGCGCTACCATCCGATGAGTGGCATTCAAGGCCACGTAGTGCTGTCGCTGCCCTTCGTTAATTAATATCAATGATTGTACGGAAGAGAAATCATTGATATTAAATGCCTCAATCACCATGATTTTTAGTAGGCGAGTAACAGCCTACCAAGTATCCCTCACGTTGCCGCCAGCATTGCCAATCCTTTTTATTTAATTTGAATTATATTAAAATACTTTAATATTCCAAAAAATTCAAAAAATTATTATAAATTAAAAACTATTAAAAAATTCACATGTAATATATAAAATTGTTTAGCTTTTTAAACACTTTATTTTAAAATTAAAATAAAGTTAAAATAAATAATATATTAAATTAATTTTAAACATTTAATAA
>NW_021319448.1:358272-367654 GCF_001605985.2 Dendrobium catenatum
TTATGAGAAAATAATTCAAAGATTGAAAGTTTAAAATATATTTTTTTAATTTAATTTAATCATTTAAAATATTTTTTATTTATCATAAATAATTTCAACATATTAATATTTATTTAATATCTAATTTAAAATATTTAAAAAAAATATTAGATGTTTTACTTCTAATTATTTTAATTAATAATGTAAAATATTTTATCTTTTCAAAATTTAAGATTATACTTAAATTTCAAATATTATTTATAAACAATTTTTATTATTTAATTATCTAAATATTTAGATCAACATTAAATTAAATTTTAATTTAATATTTTAAAAAAATTTAATTTTTTTAAATACTTTAAATTACAGAGAAGATATTTCATAATTTATTAAAATGATTTTAGTAAATTTTAAAATAGCTAATATTTTTTTTAATGTACTAAATTTTCATAAATTAAAAAATTAAAAAGAAATTCAATTTATTTAGATAAATACACAAAATACGTGATAAATAATTAGAATTTAAAATTTTATTAAAACTAATTTGAAAATAAAAAACTTAATTTATTTTATCATCTATTATTTTAATATTTTAACATTTTTAAATTATAAATTAAATATTTTCAAAATTAAAATTTTAAATTATAAATATTTTAAAATGATTAAATAAACTATTTGAAGATATTTTTAATCTCAAAATTAAAATTTAATTTATGTCAATATATTTTAAATATTTAATTCTATTTTGATTTAAATAATTTTAAAAATTAGAAATTTTTATTTTAATAGTTTTATATTATTAAGATAGTTTTTAAAAATTATTTTTAAATTAATTTAATTTTCTTAAAACTTTTAAAATGGAGCTATTTTTATATATAAAAATATATTTATAAATGTTAAAGTTTGAGTCCCTTCAATGGGATTTTGAAATTTCAAACATAGCTTGAGCTTAAGTGAATAACATTAATGGGGAGTGGTGATTAATTAATGAGCAATTATTTTGTTATTTTTTCATTGATTAATTTTCAAATTAATTAAGTTATATATTGATTTGTATGTATAGGATGCACATACTTGCACTTAGCTTAGGATCTCTTAGATTTAGAAATTGATTGTGCTGATGTACATTTATGTACATGGTCAAGGGTTAATGAAATTAATTTAAACCCACTTAACTTAGTGACTCCTTAAGGACAAAAATTAAGGAGTTATTTAGATAACTTAGAAAAAATTTAGAAATCTAAATACACATGCAATAGGCTTGAAACTTAAATAATTTCAATTCAGAGTCATCTCCAGTGCATAGGAAAATTCTCACTAATTTTAAAAATTACTAAGTTGCCTAATTAATTATCCTAAGATTAAACCTTATATTAAGCCTCAAAATTTTTAAAAATTTTAATAAATAAAATTTAAATTTAAAATTTACAAATAATACCTCAAATTGAAGAGCACTCAAACCTTAACTCAACAAAATTAAAATACCTTTGAGTTGACATCAAATTTAAGTCTAATTTAGTTTTTATTAAAAATAAATATTTAATTTATTTGATTAATAAATAAAATTAAAAAGTCTAGAAAATTCTCAAACACTTAAAAACATCTCATTAGATCACTATTGACATTTAGAGGTGATTTTAAGAAGTTTGGAGTTCATTTGGATTCAAATTATTAAAAGCCCTTAATTAAAATGATTTTAATAATTCAAATAATTACCAAAATTTTTTAAAAATCATAACTAATTAGAAAAAAAGTTCAAATTGAGTAAACTCAAAAGTATTTGACGCCATTTTAGGTCTAATATTTATTAAAAATGTAAAACCACCAGAAGTAATTTAAAATTAAAAAGTCAAATATTTGGTTAACTTTAAGTCAAAATTTAAGTCAAAACTTTAAAAAATTATAAGTAAATGTAGAAAAATCTAAATACAGTAAATTTACCATCTAATTATTCATCCAAAAATCTATTATTTAAGATAAATATTAACTTTCTTGAAATCAAATTTAATCTGAAATTTAATTTTTGATCGCTTTAGTTAATGAATTTAAATAATTCAAATAATTTGAGAAGATTCAATAATTGATTTAAAAATCCAAAAAAACCTTAATTCTTCTTTAAAAACTAGTAACCAATCAATCCTAATAAAAATTCATCAACCTTCAAACCATAATGAATTCAATTTTCTTAATTATACTGGTTACCACTAGGTAACCCAAGCCTACAAGCCTATTAACTTAGTCCCAATTAAGATGAAATAAACTTCACAGCCCCGGTGAGCAACAAAGTTTGTAGCCATTTAACTTTAAAAATAAATCTTAAAATTAATTTAAATCATTTATGGTAAAGCTTTAACTAAAATTTTGCTTAAGCCTTTCAATAAGCTGGAACATAAATCAACTTTAACAAATTACCTTACCTAGCAGATATCCAAAACACATGGCTTACCATACACACTCTAGAAGGTTTGCTAGGACAACCAACTCTAGTCTTAGGCTAGGCCAATATTTACATTTCTACTATGTATGGAGGTTTTTGTGGTTCTTACTTATTAGTTACTAGTACAAAATTAATGTATTTATTTATTTAATTTTTATAATCTGTGAATGAATGTGATGAGCATTAGATCTACCCTTATGTAAGATGTTATTTTAATTCTAACACAATCTGATGCATGTGGACATGCTCATATAGGGTAATTAAAATAAAAGGGGACATAAAAATAAGTTTTAAATTAACAATATTTCCTACAGGTGCTCCAAAAATGCTAAGTCCCCCTTTTAAATTAAAAGAGTATGTCCAAGTGTGACTGGCATGAGCATTTTAAATTCTATTAATATTAACTTCTTGGGATGATTTAATTATAATTGCTAAAAAAAACCCTGCAGGTTATTTGAGTCTACACTTTTATTTTAAATTTCAAATGTAATTTGATGTGATTGAGTTATAATGTCAATGTATTTTGAGATGGGATGTTAATTATCCATTATGGAATCCAAAGAGGAAGGGACATCCCTTGGGGGAGAGTTCCTCCCCATTTGGAGATCTAAATTATGATGACTTTAAAATATACAAAAGAAAAAAATAACACCCCTTTCAAGAAGGAGTTATGTTTTATTTGGATATTTGGACTCAACGGATCTAAGGAGCCCGCAAAGGGATGAAAAGGTGAATAATGAGAAGAATTATATTCTTAATATCACTTGAGTCATAGGAGTAGAATCTAGTTTTTTGTCAATGTGTCTGGCCAATTTACTTTTCTTGTAGACTCTAGGTTGTAATATTAAGTTGCACTCGCCATATAGACATTTAACTTGAATATTTCTTTAATTTCATTGATTTGTTTAATTTGATTACATAGTAAAAATTAAATGTCTTTTCTAATTTTTTGATTGAATGTTTTTTTTTTTTTTACCTCGAATGATTGGAGGCTTATGAGGGTATTTTTTTATTTTAATTAAATTAAAATTTTTTAAGATAACATAGAAATTTTAATAGATTTAAGACATAAGATCGAGTTTGCCAAGAGTCCCTTACATCATCTTGAATTTTCTTTACCTTGTTAGGCGCCTCCCTGCCTTTAGGTTCTGGCAGGCCATATGACCTATTAGGTTACAATCATGTTAAGATGAAGTTATGCATTCCTTATGTAGTCTAAAATCTTTTTTTTAAGCTTGATTTTAAAAATTTATCATTTTACTTTTAAGCATTTATAAAATCAACTAGCATCCTTTGTATTAAAAATAAATTTATGTAAGTCTAAAATTTCATTGCATTTATTTTAAGTTTCATATTACGTAACATAAGTTAGGGAATAAATTAGAATCTATTGTAGATGTCTGTCCTAATTCCTCAAACTTAACTAAAAATATTTCTATCACCCTTTCATAGTTTATCAAACTCAAGTTTTAAAGCATCAAGGTGGTTAGCTTGCTCCCCATTCCAGGCCAGGGTAAGTACAAATTTGTACTACATTAGCTAGGTTTAAGTT
Source organism: Dendrobium catenatum (assembly GCF_001605985.2). Classification (NCBI taxonomy): domain Eukaryota; kingdom Viridiplantae; phylum Streptophyta; class Magnoliopsida; order Asparagales; family Orchidaceae; genus Dendrobium; species Dendrobium catenatum. The sequence continues at coordinate 362,241 of NW_021319448.1, forward strand.
ACTAATTTTTAGTACCTAATTTAGACTTAGGTTTTGAGGTAAGCTTAGACTATAAGACCTCAACCATTGGGAATTGAATCCAAAATTTGTAATAAAATTAATAAGTCAAATTTAAATCTATTTTAATCCAAATTTAAGCCCAACACTTAGGATAGGTTCGGGAACTTCTTAAATGTTTTAGAATTCCAAAAATGATTCCTACTTTTCTTCAATTGTCATCTAGAATAAGTGCTTAAATTTTATCTAATCCCTATTGAATTTCTAACCTCGCTTCCTATAAAATCAAGACTTAAAATCTCATCAAGCCTTAAAATCTCAAAATAAAATTTTCTATAGTCAAAATAACGTTTCATGTCCACAATGTCAATTGTAAATCAGCCAGCTCAAGATTGGGCAGACTAAAAGTGGTCAGTCTGAAAGTGCACGTCAAGGGTTTTTACCTTTTCTTAAGTAGTTGTAAAAAATTGGGTCTTGATACTAAGTACCCTGCACACACACACTCAAGAAAAATTTTTGTTTATTTTTAGAGTTTTTTGTTTTTGATCATATTGTCCAGGATGATCCAAAATTATCCTGAACAATTAGTTAAAAATAAAAATCCTGATTATGGCATCCTAGTTAAGGCATCCACAATTAAGCAAAATATCCTGGATGATATTAGCATCATCCTGGATAATAGGCTCAAATAAAAAAGAATCAACCGCTAGATCTTTTTTGGCATGTTTTATTTTTGGACATCATCCAGGATATTATCTAGGACATCGTTTTGGACAATATAGTGCAATTATGCCTAAATTAGCTAGGTAATTAAGGAAAGAAATTAAAGTTTGATTCCTCAATTATATCATCCTAGGTGATTGTAGGATCATCCGAGATGATCAGTTAAACAAATCCTAGTTTCTTCCTAAACAATCAGAAAGATGTTCTAGACAATATGTATTATTTTTCACTAATCAACCAGGATGATCCCAATTCATCCTGGACTATCAGTTATTTTTCTATCATTAAGACATGTAATAAGGCAATGTTCTAGATGATATTTGACATTTTGTACTAATCGTACGGGACGATTGTGAAATTATCCCAGATGATTAGTTTAGTTTTCCATCGTGTAGACATGCAATCAGGGTGATGTTTTGGACAATACTTAATGATTTTGAACTAATCATATAGGATGATGTCATATCATCCTGGATGACAAGACAAACAAGTCCATTAATCATCTAGACTCTCCCAGATCATCCTGGCTAATTGAGCTAAATTTGTACTGATTATATAAGACAATCCATTTATAATCCTAGATGATCTATATCAGTTTGATGCAATTAAGAGCAAATTTGAAGCTCTTCTATATAAGTCCTCTTATTTACCTAATATTGTATCTTTTGCTACTGTCTTGACCTGAAGAGCTAAGAGCAGAGGGAGAGTATGGGAGAGAGAAAGAGAGGATCTTATGAGGGGGAGTTTATGAGGGGATTCATAAAGGTTGCTCTAAGTAAGGATCCGAGTCATCTTCTCTTGTCATCATCCCTAGTTCCTTGGAGGGTTGAGAAAGGTTTACTTTAGTAATTGATCGAGGTTCTCTGTTTGCTTCAAGAGGAAGAAAAAGGAGTTTGGTTCTCTGCCTATTTTAGTAGGAAGCGAAAGGAGTTTGGTTCTCTGCCTCACCGTAGTCGGTGGAAATGAGGTTTGTATAGGCTTCACCGCCTTACTGTGGGAGCAAAAGGAGAGTCATCTAGTTTAGTGCAATACCTGGATTAGAGGCTCTAGGGAGTGGACATAGGTGAAATTGACCGAACCACTATAAAATTTCATGTTCTTTCCTACTGCTTTTCCACATTTAATTTCCAAACTTTAACTTTCTAATGGTGAATATTATTTTGGTTTATGATTGTGATTCTTATTTATTTTTTTTTAAACACCAATTCACTCCCCCTCTTGGTTAGCCTTGGGGTAGATCATAAGGGCTCAACATCCCTAACAAACTTTTAAGTTGTATTAAAGTAGGATTCATAAAATTTAGTTTTTGAAAACTTTCTAATTTTTATCCATGACTAACTCTGATAATCATAATACTACGGAAGGGTATTCTATTACTTGACTACCTTTGTTTTGAAAGTTCGTTAGGAATGTTAAGCCCTTAAGAATTAGCCCAAGGCTAACCAAGAGGGGGGATGAATTGGTATTTTAAAAGTTTTCTTAAGCAAAGTACAAATAAAAATTAAACCAATATCACCACAAAGAAGTCAACGTGTAGAAAAATAAATACGAAACATAGTAAGAAAAGAACACAGAGAATTTATAGTGGATCGGTCAACTCGACATACATCCCTAAACAATCAGAAAGATGTTCTAGACAATATGTATTATTTTTCACTAATCAACCAGGATGATCCCAATTCATCCTGGACTATCAGTTATTTTTCTATCATTAAGACATGTAATAAGGCAATGTTCTAGATGATATTTGACATTTTGTACTAATCGTACGGGACGATTGTGAAATTATCCCAGATGATTAGTTTAGTTTTCCATCGTGTAGACATGCAATCAGGGTGATGTTTTGGACAATACTTAATGATTTTGAACTAATCATATAGGATGATGTCATATCATCCTGGATGACAAGACAAACAAGTCCATTAATCATCTAGACTCTCCCAGATCATCCTGGCTAATTGAGCTAAATTTGTACTGATTATATAAGACAATCCATTTATAATCCTAGATGATCTATATCAGTTTGATGCAATTAAGAGCAAATTTGAAGCTCTTCTATATAAGTCCTCTTATTTACCTAATATTGTATCTTTTGCTACTGTCTTGACCTGAAGAGCTAAGAGCAGAGGGAGAGTATGGGAGAGAGAAAGAGAGGATCTTATGAGGGGGAGTTTATGAGGGGATTCATAAAGGTTGCTCTAAGTAAGGATCCGAGTCATCTTCTCCTGTTATCTTCCCTAATTCCTTGGAGGGTTGAGAAAGGTTTACTTTAGTAATTGATCGAGGTTCTCTGTTTGCTTTAAGAGGAAGAAAAAGGAGTTTGGTTCTCTGCCTCACCGTAGTCGGTGGAAATGAGGTTTGTATAGGCTTCACCACCTTACTGTGGGAGAAAAAGGAGAGTCATCTAGTTTAGTGCAATACCTGGAGTAGAGGCTCTAGGGAGTGGACATAGGTGAAATTGACCGAACCACTATAAAATTCCATGTTCTTTCCTACTGCTTTTCCACATTTAATTTCCAAACTTTAACTTTCTTATGGTGAATATTATTTTGGTTTATGATTATGATTCTTATTTTTTTTTTAAACACCAATTCACTGCCCCTCTTGGTTAGCCTTGGGGTAGATCATAAGGGCTCAACATTCCTAACAAACTTTTAAGTTGTATTAAAATAGGATTCATAAAATTTAGTTTTTGAAAACTTTCAAATTTTTATCCTTAACTAACTCTGATAATCATAATACTACGGAAGGTATTCTATTACTTGACTACCTTTGTTTTGAAAGTTCGTTAGGAATGTTAAGCCTTTAAGAACTAGCCCAAGGCTAACCAAGAGGGGAGCTGAATTGGTATTTTAAAAGTTTTCTTAAGCAAAGAAAAAATAAAAATCAAACCAATATCACCACAAAGAAATCAACGTGCAGAAAAATAAATGCCAAACATAGTAAGAAAAGAACACAGAGAATTTATAGTGGTTCGGTCAACTCGACCTACATCCACTCCCCGGAGGCGCCCTTCGGGTATTGCACTATAAACGTGACTCTCCGTTTTACCTCACAGCAAGGCGGAGAAGCCCTTACAAAAAATCCTTTCCACCAACCCCGATGAGGCAGAGAAACCAACTCCTTTTGCTTCCTTCTGAAGAAGGCAGAGAACCTCAACCAATTACTGAAGAAGACCTCCCTTGAACCCCCAAGGATGAAGGATGAAAACTGGAGAAGACACCTTGGAACCTTGCTTTGAGCAACCTTTTTGAATCCCTCTCACAAACTCTCCCTCACAAGTTCCTCCCTCTCTCTCCCTATCTCTCCCTCTCCTCTTACCTCTATCAGGTCAAGATAGCAGAAAAAGATCTTATAAAGTGAAGAACAAGAGCTCTTAAATAGAAGAGCTTCGAAATAGCTCATTAATTACAACTTGCCGACTTTATCATCCTATACGATCAGTGCAATTTAAGCCTAATCAGTCGAAATGATGTGGGACGAACAGAAGAAATTTATTCATATCATCTAGGATGATAACATATCATCTTGTATGATTAGTTCAAATCACAGATTATCTGCTAGACAATCACTCTGAAAGGAGATTTGGATGATCCAAAATTAGCTTGATCATCCGGGCTGATCACATGATTATCCCGGATGATTAGTTCAAAACTGAGGAAAATCATCCAGAACATCGCTCTGAATAAGAGCTGGCTGATGTTGATCATCTAGGAGCAACCAAGAATTTTTGAACTAATTGTCCTGGATGATCCTGCCTTAATTGCTTTCCTTAATTATTAGATTAATTTATGCATAATTATGTTAAATTGCCCAGGCCAATGTAATGGATCAGCCTGGCCGATATCCAAAAATAAATATTAACTAAATAGATCTGGCGGCTGATTCTTTCTTATTTAAGCCAATCGTCCTGGCCGATATAAGAATCGTCAGGATAATGTGCTTAATGACGGCTGCCTTAACCTGGATGTTTTAATTAGTGTTTCTATTCTTAGTCGGATCATCTTGGCCGATATGGAAATCATCCACGTTGATGAACTCAAAATACAAAATAGCAAAAAAACCTTTAAGTGTGTGTGTGTTTAAGGTTACTTAGCATCAGGAACCACTTTTACAATGGACTCAAGAAAGAGAAAAAAAATATAGACTGACACAAACTTAATCTACCAATCTTGAGCTGGCTTGACTTGAGAGTGCTCAGATGACACTAGAAATTGCTCTGATACAACTTGAAAGTTCGTTAGGGATGTTAAGCCCTATATAACTGGTCCAAGGCTAATAATGAGATAGAGAGGTGAATCAGTATTAAAAATAAACACAATCTTAAATTCAAAATTATGATTCACCATAATCAAAACCAACGATGCGAAAATTAATTGCGGAAGCAATAATAAGAAAAGAACACACCAAATTTATAGTGGTTTGGTCAAACCTTGACCTACGTCCACTCCTTGGAGGCACCCTCCAAGTATTGTACTAAAACAAGTATCTCTTCTTTAGCCCCCACAGCTAGGCGGAGAAGCCCTTACAAAATCACTTCCACCTTCCCCGGTGCGCTGGAGTCACCAGGTCCTTTGACACAAAGGAGATCTTCTTCTTTGGTGAACTTACCTCGAGACAAGCCTTGAATTCGATGGTACTAAGGTGCGAGTTCGTCGGAGCAACCGTGTGGAATCCCCTCCACACTCCCTTGA
>NW_021319448.1:368070-368833 GCF_001605985.2 Dendrobium catenatum
TGGCCGATATTTTATAGTCCAGGCCGATCCACCAGGCCGATCCACCAGGCCGATATCCAAAAATAAAAATTTTCTAAGTAGATCTGGAGGCAGATTCTTTCTAAATTGAGTCTATCGTCCTGGCCGATACAATATCGTCCAGGACAATGTGTTGCATAATGACGACTGGTTTAATGAGGATGCCCTAATTAGAGTTTCTGCTTTTGAACAGATCATCCCGACCGATATAAATATCATCCAGGACGATGTTATCAAAAATAGTAAAATCTAGGGAACAGTTAGAAACTCTTATACGTTACAAAGCATCAGGAGCCACAACAAATACAATAGACTCAAGAAAGGAAAAAGTGTACAAACTGACTCAGACCTAGTCTACCCAATCTTGAGCTGGTTTCAAAATTGCAGTCTGATCGTGTGAACCTGAAATGTCAGTACATAAGGTAGTTGTAGAGAAATAAAAATATTTGCTATCATCAAAATCATAAACAATTAATTCGCAACAATCTCCCCCTTTTTGATGATGATAAACAATTCAATTTAAATTTTCAAAAAAAAATAATTTCTCCTAATCTTCCCCTCACTAGAATAAACCCTTTTAAAAAATAGGGGAGATAAAAAATATTTTTGTTGTTTTTAATTTTTTGGAAAAGAGAGAAAAAAAAAGGATACAAATTCAACATTACATTCTCCCCCTTTGACATTATCAAAATGAGAGGAGGCACAAATTGTTGAGTCTAATACTTAGGTTATTAAGCCTAAGTGA
>NW_021319448.1:368933-374516 GCF_001605985.2 Dendrobium catenatum
AGGACAGCAGCAAAAGGTACAATATTAGGTAAAAAAAGGGGTCTTATATAGAAGAGCTCCAAATTTTCTCTTAATTATAATAAACTGACATAGATCATCTACTATGATCAATGTATCGTTTTGTATGATAAGTACAAATTGAGTATAATTAACTAGGATGATCTAGGAGAGTCTGGATTATTAAACAACTTATTTATTCTGATCGTCTAGGATGAAAGGACATCGTCCTATATGATTAGTTTAAAATCATTAAGTATCATGCACAATATTGCCTTGATTACTTCTTTGGATAATAGAAAACTAAATAAATTATTCAGGATGATTTTACAATCATCCTGAATGATTAGTTCAAAATATCAAATATCGTCCAGAATATCACATTGATAGCATGTCTAGATGATAAAAAAATAATTGATCATCCACATCCAAAATGATTTTGAATCATCCCGAATGATTAGTTCAAAACAATACAATTTCCCGTACATCGTTCTAATCATCCAGGAAGAAACTAAGGTTTGTTTAACTGATTGTCCTTGATGATCCCGTAATTGTCCAGGATGATATGATCGAGCAATCAAACCTTAATTACTTTTCTCAATTATCAAACTAATTTAGGCATAATTGAACTGCATCATTTAGGATGATGTCCAAAAATAAAACATGCCTAAAAAGATATGGCGGCTGATTCATTCTAATTTTATCCTATCGTTCAGGATAATTCTAATATCTTCCAAGACATTTTGCTTAATTGTGGCTGCCTTAACCATGATGCCCTAATTAGAATTTCTCTTTTTAATCGATCATCCAGGATGATTTTAGATTATTCCGTATAATATGATCAAAAAAAAAAAACTCTAAAAATAGATAGAATTTTTCTTGAGTGTGTGTGTGTGTGCAAGGTTACTTAGCATCAGGACCCACTTTATTACAATTTACTCAATAAAAGGTAAAAACCCTTGATCTTCACTTACAAACTGACTCACTCATATTCTACCTACTCTTGAGTTAGCTTGATTGGCAATTGACCTTGTGGACCTGAAATGTTAGTAGGCAAGGTAGTTGTAGAAAAAATAGAAGTATTAGAAATGATTGTCAAAATTATAGTTCCTGAATCCATATTCGTAATAATCTCCCACTTTTTAATGATGAAAAAAAATAATTTAAGTATTTTAATTGAAACATCACTAGGAAAAATAATGTGAATCAAGAAGTTCAAATTTTAATAACAAACTGATGGTACAAACACTAAATAGACAATAGTACAATGAAGCAACATAAAATACTACCACAACTCCCTCTTTTGATATCACAAAAAGGAGGGAACTATAAAAGAAAAATAGAACAAAAACTATCAAAAAGAAATAAACTACATCATAGAAAAATAACACAAGAAAATAAAATATAAGAAAAAAATAAAATAACAAAAAAGGATAATAATGACAAAAGGAACGAAAACAAAGATTTTTTTTATCAAAGCACGAACATGATAAATTTTTCATGTGATTGAATTAAAAATTTGTAAGAATCAACAAGTTAACATTATCAAAATCCAAAAAATGATAGAACAACCGATCCTATTATCCCTAGCTTGGACTTCTCACAGGGCAAACCATCTTTCAAAAACAAAGATCTAACTTAAGAAAATTAATTGGATATGAAAAAGAGATTCATTCAAAACTTAGTTGTAGAAAAATACCTTATAGAATAATATATCAAAATATTTAGTCACAATCATGAATTTTGAACACAAGCCTTTGAAAATATCAAGTGACACATGAATTCTTCTAAGATTTAAAGGTTTGAAAGAGAAGGAATCTTGCATTTTGTGGGCTCATTTTATGCCTCTTATCAATTGATTGGCAAACTTTGCGCATCTTTTAATTTTTTATACACTTTGTATATCTTTTAATTTTTTGGCAGTCATTGTGCATCTTTTAAGTTTTTCTTCTTTTTGGGATCATTTTATGCCCTTAATATTTTTGAAAGCAAGATCCCATTCGAACCTTTTAAATACTCTCAGTTGTGAGAATATCTTCTAGATATTGGAAAAGAAAAATTCACTTTCTAATATAAGGAAGAGTAAACCACAAAGAAGAATCAAATTCATATGATAACTGCAATGATAAGATTAAAAAAATTTAAATGTGATTTAATGACTTTGAACATTATTTATATAAGATAGATTATTATAGCAAGATAAAAAAGATCTCAATCTCAAAGTCCAGTTGTTAATTCGAGATAGACTTTTGTTTAGAAAAGAAAATTATACCGCTAAAGAAGTTAGAGGAAGGGAAACAATCAACGATGTTTCTCCCTTTAATTGATTTAGGGATGTCATTCATTGACTAAAAATTTAAAAAAACCAAAATAAGGCACAAAATATCATCTCAATAGTAATCAAAAAGAAAGAAGAGAAAGAAAAATAAAAGAAAATGACATAAATGAAAACATGAAAAGAATAAAAAAAATAAACAACTAAAATTAAAGTCAATAGAAAGAAAATAATAATAATAAATAACAGATAAAAAAATAAAATTCATAAATCAGTAAGCATCAAGTTCATGCATTTATGTCAATCACACCAAATCTGGCCCTTAAGATGCGGAATGTATCGAAGGCTAATGATTTAGTAAAGAGGCCAGCCAGTTGATTCTCAGTTTCCACATGATGTAACTCTTTGTCTCATTTAGTCACATGGTCTTTGATAAAATGATGCCTTATGTCAATATGTTTGGTCCTTGAATATTGGATATGATTCTTAAAGATGCAGATGGAACTAGTGATATCACAAAAGATTGAAATTGTGCCTACAAGTAATCCTAAATCTAGAATTTATTGCTTCAACCAAAGGATTTGGGCCACACAATTCCCTAAGGCAATGTACTCAGCTTTAGTAGTGGAAAGTGCAATAGAGTTTTGTTTTCTACTAGACCTGAAGACTAATGATTGTCCTATGGTTTAGCAAGTCCCAAAAGTGCTCTTTCTATCCACCCTACTTTTTGTAAAATCAGAATCAAAATATCAAATAATCTCAAAAGAAGCGCTATGTCTAGGATACTAGATTCTTAAATTTTAGGTCCCTAAGAAATATATAATAATTTTCTTAACTGCAGTATGGTGTAATTCTTTAGGATCAGCTTGAAATCTTACACAGAGGCAAAAAATAAACACTATATCAAGTCAACTAACTCTCAGGTAAATTAATAATCCAATCATTCATATGTACTTCTTTTGATCAACAGATTTTCCATTTAGGTCCTTATCTAACTAAACACTGGAGGTCATGGGAGTATTTATTTCTATAGCATTATCCATTTTATATTTCCTCAAGATGTCTTTATATTCTTCAATTAACTTAAAAAGGTTCCATCATCCAATTATTTTATGATAAACCCTAAAAAGTAGAAAAATTCTCCCATCACACTCAATTCAAATTTCTTACTTATTATTTTAGAAAATTCATCACATAGCCTTTTATTAGAAGATCCAAAAAGTATATCATCAATATATATCTAAATAATGAGTAACTCATCTCTTACCTTCCTTAGAAAAAGGTGAATGTTTGTTAGGGATGTTAAGCCTTTATGGACTAGTCCCAAGGCTAACCAAAAAAGGGATGAATTGATATTTTAAAAAATCTTTCGATCAAAACACAATCTTAAAACAAAAAACATGATTCACCATAGAAATAAAAGTATGGAAATTAAATGTGGAAGTAGTAATAAAGAATACTAAAATTTATATTGGTTCGGTCAACATGACCTACGTCCACACCCTGGAGGTTCCCACCAAGTATTGCACAAAACTCAATGTCTCTCCTTTTTCCTCCATAGTAAGGCGGAGAAGCCTTTAGAAACCTCCTTTCCACCAACCCAGGTAAGGCAGAGAACCCAACTCCTGTTGCTTCCTCCAGAAGCAGGCAGAGAACTCAACTCCTTTTGCTTCCTCCCAAAGCAGATAGAGAACCTTGATCAGATGCTGAAGTTTACCTCTCTAAAATACTCAACTAAGGACAATGACTCAAGAAGATGATGGTGTGTCCTTGCTTAGAGCAACCTTTATGAACCCCCTCACAAACTCCCCCTCGTAAGATCCTCTCTCTCTCTCTCTCCCCCTTGTTCTCCCTCTCCTCTTGGCTCTCTCAGGTCAAAATAGCAGCAAAAGATGTTCTAAAGGGCAGAACAACTGCTCTTAAATAGAAGAGCTTTATAATAGCTCATTAATTGCAACATACCGACCTTGTCGTCTCGGACAATCAGCTTATTATCCTGTATGATTAGTATAAAATCAACTCAATTCAATCAGGACAATTCAGGAAAGTCTAGTTGATTAGAGGAAATTGTTCAAATCATCCCGGATGATAATATATCATCCTGTATGATTTTTTCAAATCTTTGAATATCATCTAGAGTATCGGCCTAGATGGATAACTGGATGATGAAAAATAGCTTGATCATGTGGGATGATCTCACGATCATACCGGATGATTAGTTCAAATTTGAGGAACATCATCCAGACCATCACCTTGAAATGTAGCTGGCCGATGTTGATCATCCAGGAACAATTAAGGTTTTTTGAACTGATCGTCCAAGCCGATCCTATGATTGTCGAAGATGATATGATTGAGCAATCAAACCTTAAATTTTTTCTTAATTACCATATTAATTTAGGCATAATTAAGTTTCATCATCTAGGATGATGTCCAAAAATAAATAATACCTAAATATATCTCGTTGCTGATTCTTTTTTATTTGAGCCTATCATCCCGATCGATACAAAAATCATCCAGAACGATGTGCTTAATGACGACTGCCATAACTAGGATGCCCAAATTAGGGTTTCTATTTTTAACAGATCATCTAGGATAATTTTTGGATCATCTTGAATGATGTGAGTAAAAATAGAAAACTATAAAAGTAGTCAAAAAAATTTCCCCAAGTGTGTATGTGTGTGTGTGCAAGGTTACTTAGCAGCATGAACCACATCATGTACAATAGACTCAAGAAAGGGAAAAAAATTTACAAATTGACTCAGACCTAGTATATCCAATTTTGAGCTGGTTTAAATTACAGTCTGATCTTGTGGACCTGAAATGTTAGTAGGCAAGGCAATCATAGAGAAACAAAAGTGTTTGGCATCATCAAAATCATATTCACTGAAAATAGATTCACAATAATATCCTCCTTTTTTATGATGGAAAATAATTAAATAATCAAATCTAAATAAAACAAAAAAAAAATATTACAAATACTACTCCCCCTTTTGACATCACAAAAAGGAGGAGGAAAAGACTAAAAAGACTAGAAAAAAAAATGAATGAAGGCAGAGTGTTTTTTTTTTTAAATCAAAGCATGAATATGACATAGTCTCCATGTGATTGATTTTAAAGATTTGTAAGGTCAATGAGTTAACAACATCAAAATCTAAAAAAAATGGTAAAATATTCGATCTTATTAACTCTTAGCTCGGACTTCTCTCAAGGCAAAATCGCCTTTTGAAATAAAAAAACCTAACTCAGAAAAATCAATTGGATAAGAAAAAGAGATATGTTCAAGACTTAGTTTCAGAAAAATATCTTATAGA
>NW_021319448.1:376250-386046 GCF_001605985.2 Dendrobium catenatum
TGATGGGTTTAGTCATTGAGATAAAGGCAGAGTGATTCACTTCCTTCCTAAGTCCATTTATAGTCTTAACACCTTCAGAGGGGTCTCTTAAAGTCAGTTCTTTAGGATGACTCAAAGAATATCTCCAATCCCTAGGCAAAGTGTGTGTAGGATCAACCCTTTCCTCTATATTTTAATTTACTACTCCTTGTGTAATCTCTCATACTCCTTCTACTCTCTTATCCAAAATTTCAACTCCTTTAACACCATCTTCATCCTCAATTCTTAACTCAATAGAATCAGATTCATCAAATACTACATGTGTAGTCTCCTCCACCACCAATGTCCTTTTATTAAACACCCTAAAGGATTTCCCAACACTTGAGTAACCTAAGAACACTCCTTCATCAAACTTTAGGTCAAATTTTCCTAAATGTGACTTCCCATTATTATGAATGAAAACCTTACAACCAAAGACATGACTTCCCATTATTATGAATGAAAACCTTACAACTAAAGATATGGAGGTGGGAAAGTTTGGGCGTTCTACCGTTAATTATCTCATAGGGTGTCTTATCAATTTTGTCTCTAAAATTCACCCTATTCAATAAATAACAAGTTCTATTTACTACTTTAGCCCAAAAGTATTTTGGAAGTGAATACTCAGCAAGCATGGCTCTAGTGGCCTCAACTACGATCTTATTCTTCCTTTCAGCTATCTCGTTCTCCTGAGGGGTCCTAGGAGCTGAGAAGTTGTGACTAATCCCTTTATTCTCACAAAAGTTTCATAAACTTTCATTTTCAAACTCTCCCCCATAATCACTATAGATGGTCAAGATCTCACAACATAAGTTTTTCTGAACCCAAGTGGAGAAGGATCTAAACTCATCTAAAGACTCACTCTTATGTAAAAAAAATTTAATTCTAGTGAACCTCGAGAAGTCATCAACAATCACAAGACTCATTTTTATGTGAAAGAAATCTAGTCCAAATGAACCTCGAGAAGTCATCAACAATCACAAATCCATAGACTTTCCCTACCCAGCTGGTAGTGCTAATGGGTCCAAACAAATCCATGTGAAGGACTTCTAAAGGTCTAGAGGTGCTAATGTCCTTAATGGCAAATAAATCCATATGATGGAATTTTAAAGGTCTAGAGGTGCTAATGTTCTTAATGAAGTGAAAAGAGGATTGGACTTGTTTTCCTAGTAGGCCGGCATCACAAAGGTGATTTTTAGAGAAATTAAGCTTGGGGATACCTCTAATTAGATCTTTATGGGTTACTCTCCTAAGGGTTTTCATATTAGCATGACATAATCTCCTGTGCCACTACCAAGAATCATAAGTAATAGTTTTGAAGAAAAATTAAGAATCACATTTAATATTATTTAAATCAAACATGTAAATATTATTGATCCGCTTTTTCTACAAATAGTGTTGTTATTTAAGCTTATAATGCAAGTGTTTGCCAAGAATTTTATGATGAAGCCCTTATCGCAAAGCTGATAGATACTGAGCAAGTTGTGTTTCAGTCCATCTACAAGCAAAATATTTTCAATCAAAAGATTCTTGGAATTTCTAATTATACATGAGCCCACCACTTTCCTGGTGGTGTTATCTCCAAGAGTACCCTTGCCTCCTGTCCAGGTCTCCAACAAAATGAATTGATTAGCATCTCTAGTCATATGTCGTGAGCATCCACTATTCCGGTACCACATACTCTCACGAGGCCTTTTGTGAGAGTTTGCCTACAAAATATCAAATGTAAGATTTAGGAACCCAAATAGGTTTGGGTCCCTTCTTATGAAAAGAAGAATGCAATATATTTGTGTTATGCTGTGAAACATGCAATTTTGTTCTCCATACCCAATGTGTACTATGGTGAACAGCACAAGTGTGTGAAATGTGTCCTAGCATGCCACATGAAAAACATCTAACTCCAAGAAAAGGATTTAGTAATCTATTTGGGTGGTGATGTATGCAATATTGGTTTATTTTCAAAAGCTTTGAGATTTGTTTTTAGTGAATCATGCTCATCAATCAAATCATAATTCTTTTTATTTAACTCATCAAATTCATCAAGTAAAGACATGATTTCTATCAAGTAGAATGTGATCTTTGCTTAAACATTCATGCTCTTTTTGTAAATTTAAAAACTCTAATTTTAAACTAACATGTTTTTCTTAAGTTTCTTATATTATCCATGAGTTTTCTCACAAATTTTAATTAATTGATCATAGGTTGGTTCATATAACTCTTCTTGATCTGATTGACCAAGATGATCATCCATTAAGCACAAATTTGCTATCTCTTCTTTAGCTTCAGGTTCAAATGAATCAGATGCAGAATCTGCCCAGAAAGATTTTTTGTACTACTTCTTATCCATTATATGTTTGGGTTTCTCCTCACCCTTCTCCTTGCTTGGGGGCTCCTTAAGTGTAGGACAATTAGCTTTAACATGTCAAGGCTTCCTACATTCAATGAAAAAAACATCATAAGAACTTTTATAATTTTTGCTATCCTTACCTCTTTTCCACTTCTGATGATACTTGTTATGCTTCCTTAAACAGCTTTTAAATTATGTAGTGATGAAGGCAACATCATCATTGTCAGAACTGGAAGAATCAGTATTCGTGTTGTTGGCCTTTAGTGTCACATTTTTCTCCTTCTTTTTCTCACCTGCATCAAGATTTCTTTGATTCACCCTTTGCTCAACATAATAAGTATTTATATCTTTAGATTCAGTAATTTTAGTGATCTTAGAATCAAAAGAAGAAGGCAAGCATCTCAAAATTTTATTGACTCTTTTATAATTATTTAGATCTCTTCTTAAAGCATGCAATGAGGTGACAATTTGAGTAAACCTTGTATACATGTCAAAAATTAATTCAGAAGACTTCATATAAAAAAGTTTATAGTCATGCAACAAAATATTCAATCTAGATTATTTAACTTCATTGATTCCTTCATAAGTTACACACAATTTATCCCAAATTTCTTTACCAGTTATACAAGTTGAAACATGCATATAATATTCAGATTTCAAAGCACAGAAAAAATAGTTCAAGCATTTCGCATTAAGTTATGCTAAATCCCTTTCATCAAAAGTTCATTCAGTAAAAGGAATTTCAATTTTAATTCCATTAAGTTCACAATAAGGTGCTGTATAGCCTTCTTTAACAAGCATCCACAAAAGATAATCAAGCGATTGTAAAAAGTAGACATCAGAGTTTTCCAAAAATCAAAAGAAATATTATCAAATAAAGGTGGTCGTGTAATAGAATATCCTTCCTTTGTATTATGACTACCAAAGTCAGCCATTGATCAAAATTCAAAAGTTTTCAAAAACTAGAATTTTTGAATCCCACTCTGATACCACTTGAGAGTTCCTTAGTGATGTTAAGCCCTTATGAACTAGTCCCAAGGCTAACCAAAAGAGGGGCTAAATTGGTATTTTAAAAAATCTTTTTATCAAAACATAATCTTAAAATAAAAACCAAGATTCACCATAGAAATCCAAATGTGGAAATTAAATGCGAAAGCAGTACTAAATAACATAAAAATTTATAGTGGTTCAGTCAACACGACCTACATCCACTCCCTGGAGATGCCCTCCAAGTATTGCACTAAACTCAGTGTCTCTTTTTTTGCCCCCACAGCAAGGCAGAGAAGCCTTTACAAACCTCCTTTCTACCAACCCAGGTGAGGCAGATAACCCAACTCTTTTTGCTTCCTCCAGAAGCAGGCAGAGAACCTAATGCCTTTTGCTTCCTCCTAAAGCAAGCAAAGAACCTTAATCAGATACTAAAGTTTACCTCTCTAGAACCTCCAAGGAACTAAGGATGAGGACTGGATAAGATGATGATGGATCTATACTTGGAGCAACCTTTGTGAATCCCCTCACAAACTCCCCCTCACAAGATCCTCTCTCTCTCTCCATTACTCTCCCTCTCCTCTTATCTCTCTCAGGTCAAAATAGCAGCAAAAGATGTTCTAAAGGGTAGAAAAAGTTCTCTTAAATAGAAGAGTTTCAGAATAGCTCATTAATTATAACTTTATGACTTTATCATCCAGGATGATTGGCCTATCATTCAGGACAATTAGTACAAAAATCAGTTCAATTCAATCAGAATGATTCAAGAAAGTGTGGAAGCTTAAAAGAAAATTGTTCATATCATCCCAGATGATAATATATCATCACGTACGATTAGTTCAAATCTTCGAATATCTTTCAGAGCATCGCCCTAGATGGATAACTGGATGATAAAAAATAGCTTGATCATCCAGGCCGATCTCACGATTGTCCGTGCCGATCTCATGATCGTCCCAGATGATTAGTTCAAATCTGAGGAACATCTTCCAGAGAATTACCCTGAATGGCAGCTGGCCGATGTTGATCGTCCAAGAACAACTAAGTCTTTTTGAACTGATCGTCCAGGCCAATCTTTCGATCATCTCGGACGATATGACCAAGCAATCAAAACTTAATTACTTTCCTTAATTACAAAATTAATTTAGGCATAATTATGTTTCATTATCCAGGATAATGTCGTGCATGATGTCTAAAAATAAATAATACATAAATAGATGCGGCGACTGATTCTTTTTAATTTGAGTCTATCATCCCAGTTGATACAAAGATCGTCCAAGAAGATGTGATTAATGATGATTGCCTTAACCAGGATGCCCTAATTATGGTTTTTATTTTAGGCTGATCATTTAAAATGATTTTTGGATCATCCCGGGCGATGTGAGCAAAAATAGAGAACTCTAAAAGAAGTCAAAAAAATTTCTTCAATTGTGTGTGTGCAAGATTACTTAGCATGAAGTACCACATTGTTTATAATAGACACAAGAAAGGAAAAAAAGTTTACAAACTGACTCAGACATAGTCTACCCAATCTTGAGTTGGATCAAATTATAGTCTGATCTTGTGAACCTAAAATATTAGTATGCAAGGTAGTCATAAAGAAATAGAAGTGTTTGCTATCATCAAAATCATATTCCTTGAAAACAAATTTGCAACAAAAGGGTAGTGTCTACGCTCCCATTAACAAACTTCTTCTTTACTAGGAATGTGCTAAGCCTCCCATACCAAGCTCTGAGTGCCTGTTTTAATCCATATATAACCTTTTTTAATTTGTAAACATGATTTGAAAATTAAGAAGTCTCAAAATCTAGGGGTTGCTCTTCAAACTCATTTATTTTTACTACCCCATTTAAAAAGATAATCTTGACATTCATTTGAAAATGCATAAATCCCTTATAATAGGCAAAGGCTAGTAGCACTCTAATGGCTTCCAATCTAGCTAGAGGGGCAAAGGTCTCCTCAAAATTAATCTCTTCTATCTGGTTGTACCCCTTAGCACCCAATCTCATCTTATTCCTAACTACCACACCATAATTATTCATCTTATTCTTAAAGACTCATTTGGTTCTAACTACTTTTTGTCACTTTGGTCTTTTTATAAGCTCCCAAACATCATTCCTAATAAATTTATTTAATTCCTCTAACATGGCTAAGATCCAAAACTCATCAGATAGGGCTTAATTGATGTTGGTGGGTTTAGTCATTGAGATAAAAGTAGAGTGGTTCACTTACTTACTAAGTCCATGCCTAGTTCTAACACCTTTAGAAGGGTCTCCTAAGATCAGTTCTTTAGGATGACTCGAAGAATATCTCCAATCTCATAGCAAAGTGTGTGTAGGTTCTACCATTTCCTTCATATTTGCATTTTCTACTCCTTGGGTAATCTCACCTACTCCTTCAATGTTTTGAGGCTCTACCTTCTTCTCCAAATTTTCAACTCCTTGGGTAATCTCTCCAAATTCATCTTTATCCTCAACTCTAGACTTCTTAGGATCAGATTCATCAAACACTACATGAATAATCTCCTCCACCACTAATGTCTTCTTGTTAAACACCCTAAAATATTTCCCCTAACTTGAATATCCTAAGAACACTCCATCTAATTTAGGGTCAAATTTTCTTAGGTGTGACTTCATATTATTAAGAATAAAAACCTTACAACCAAAGACATGGAGGTGGGAAAGGTTAGGTATCCTACCCTTAAGGATCTCATAGGGTGTCATATCTAGTTTGGCTTTAACATTCACCCTATTCAAAACATAACAAGCTGTGTTAATCGCTTCAGCCCAAAAGTATTTTTGAAGTGAATACTTAGCAATTATGGCTCTACCAGCCTTAATTAAGGTCATGTTCTTCCTTTTAGCTACCCCATTCTGGTGAGGGGTCCTAGGAGTTGAGAATTTTTTATTAATTCCTTTATCCTCAAAAAAATTTCCAAATCTCTCATTTTTAAACTCTCTACCATGGTCATTATGGATGGTTAGGATCTCATAACCTAGCTTTTTTTTAATCTAAGTGAAGAAGGATCTAAATTCATCAAAATACTCATTGTTATGTGACAAAAATTTAATCCAAGTGAATCTCGAGTAGTCATCTACAATCACAAATCCATTGACATTTCCCCCTAAGCTGGCAGTGCTAATGGGTCCAAACAAATCCATGTTAAGGACTTCTAAAGGTCTAGAGGTGCTAATGTCCTTAATAAAATGGAAAGATGATTGGACTTGCTTCCCTAATTTGTAGGCATCACACAGAAGATCTTTGGTGAATTTAAGTTTGGGGACACCTCTAACTAAGTCCTTTTGTGTCACTCTCCAAAGGGATTTTATACTGGCATGACAAAACCTTCTATTCCACAACCATGACTCGTCAATGATAGTTTTTAAGCAAAATGAAGAAGCACATTAAATGTCATTTAAATCAAGCATGTAAATGTTGTTAATCCGCTTTCCCTACAAAATAATGCTATTATTCAAGCTAATAATGCATATATTTACTAAAAATTTTTTGAGGAAGCATTTATCGCACAGCTGACTGATGCTTAGCAGGTTGTACTTCAGTCCATCTCCAAGCAAAACATTTTCAATCAAAAGGTTATTGGATTTTTTGATAATACCTTTGCCCGTCACTTTCCTAGTGGTGTTGTCTCCAAGAGTAACCTTACCTCGAGCCCTGGCCACCGGGGAAACAAATTGGTTAGCATCTCCAGTCAATTGTCATGAGTATCCACTGTCCAGATACCATATGCTCTCATAAGGCCTTTTGTGATAGCACACCTACGAAATCATCAAATATCATATTTGAGAACCCAAAAAAGTTTGTTCCCTTCTTATGAAAAGAAGAATGCAATGCATGTATGTTATGTAGTGAATCATGTAATTTGGGTCTCCACTCCTAATGTTTACTATGGTGAACAGTGCAAGTGTTTGAAATGTGTCTAAACATACCACATGAAAAATATCTAACACCAAGAAAGATTTTATCAATTTTTTCAAGTTATAGTGCCTCTTCATTGGTTTCAAAATTTTTGGCTTTAGATCAGGTGTGGGTATAGTCCTATTTTTCTCAAGTGCTTTTAATTCAGCCTTAAACATTGAGCTAGCACTTTCTAAAATAATATTATCAGCCTTTAAATAGCACTACCTACTTTCAGATTCATTAATTTATGTTTTAAAATCATTTTCAAGTAAGTTGCGGAATGCTTTCAATGAATTATGCTCAATAACCAACTCAGAATGTTTTTTATATAACTCATCAAGTAATGATATATGATTGCTATCAATTGTAGAGTGATCTTTAAGTAAAATTTCATGCTCTTTTTATAAATTTAAAAGTTCCAATTTCAGGCTAGCATGCAATTTCGTAAGTTTCCTATATGATGTATGAATTTATTAAGAAACTTCAAGTAATTTATTATAGGTTAGTTAAAATACCTCTTCTTGGTCAGACTGACCAAGATGATTGTCTGCCATTAAGCACAAGTTTGTAGTTTCCTCCTCAGCTCCAGTCTTAGAGGAGTCAGATACAAAATCCTCCCAGAATGCTTTTTGAAACCACTTCTTATCCTTCTTGAACTTTTAAGCTACCCTTACCATTGTTCCATTTCTAATGATGTTATATTTCCTTCCTTACAAATCTTTTGAATTGCCTAGTGATTAAGAAAACATCATCACTTTTAGGCACGAAAGAATCAGTATCCGTATTGTTAGCCTTCATCACAATGGTTTTCTCCTTCTTCTTCTCAACTGCATCAAGTTGTCTTTAGTTCACTTCTTACTTATAAGAAATGAGTGGTCCATATAAGTTATTAATAGAATAAGTATTCAAATACTTAGATTCAATTATTGCAGTAATCTAAGCATCAAAGAAAGAAGGCATGCTTCTCAAAATTTTATTCAACTTTTTATAGTTAGTTAGCTCTCTTCCTTAAGCATGCAATGAGATAATAATTTGAGTAAACCTGCTATACATGTCAGATATCATTTCAATAGGTTTCATAAGAAAACGTTCATAGTCATTTAACCTAGATTGCTTAACTTCATTTATTCCTTCATAAGTAATACAAAATCTATTTTATATTTTTTACCAGCAGCACAGGTTAAAATATGCATATAATCTACATATTTCAAAGCACAAAAAATAGTTAAAACTTGTTGCATTAAGTTGTGCTAAATCCCTATCATCAAAAGTCCATTTAGTAAAATTAAGTTCAGTTTTTATGCCATTAATTTCACATGATGGAGGTGAATAACCTTCTTTAACAAGTATCTACATATGATAGTCAATCATTTGTAAAAATGTAGATATGCAATTTTTCCAAAAATCAAAAGGTATATTGTCAAATTGTTGAAAATCTGAGTTTATTGATTAGAATTTTGATGATAGCAAATATTCATAATTATATGCGACTGCTCTGCCTACTAACGTTTTAGGTCCACAAGATCAAGTGCAACTCAAGCCAGCTCAAGATTGGGTAGATTAAGTTTGAGTCAGTATGTATTTTTTTCTCTTTCTTGAGTCCATTATAAATGTGTTTCTTGATGCTAAGTAACCTTACACACACACACTTCAAGGTTTTTTTTGCTATTTTCTATTTTGAGTACATCGGCCTGGATGATATCCATATCGACCAGGATGATCCGACTAAGAACATAAACTCTAATTAGGGCATCCTAGTTAAGGCCGCAGTCATTAAGCACATCGTCCTAGATGATCCTTGTATCGGTCAAGACGGTAGGCTCAAATCAGAAAGAATCAGCCGCCAGATCTATTTAGAAAAGATTTATTTTTGGACATCAGCCAGGCCGATCCATTAAATCAGTCTGGATGATTTAGCACAATTATGCTTTAATTAATCTGGTAATTCAGGAAAGCAATTAAGGCTTGATTGATACGACACATCATCCTAGATGATCGCAAGATCATCCGGGATGATCAGTTCAAAAATCCTTGGTTGCTCTTAGATGATCAACATCAGCTAGCTCTTATTCAGAGTGATGTTCTAGATAATTTTCCACAATTTTGAACTAGTCGTCTGGGACGATCGTGCGATCGGCTCGGACGATCAAGCTAATTTTGGGTCGTCCAGAGCTCCTTTCAGAGCGATTGTGTGGCGAATAATATGTGATTTGAACTAATCGTACAGTATGATATGTTATCATCCTGGACGATATGAACAAATTTCTTCTGTTCGTCCCGATTGATTAGGCTTAAATTGCACTGATCATATAAGATGATATTTATATCATCCTGGATGATAAAGTCGACAAGTTGCAATTAATGAGCTATTCTGAAGCTCTTCTATTTAAGAGCTCTTATTCTTCACCTTATAAGATCTTTTGCTGTTGTCTTGACCTCATAGAGCCAAGAGGAGAGGGAGAGAGAGGGAGGAACATGTGAGGGGGGGTTTGTGGTGGAATTCACAAAGGTTGCTCCAAGCAAGATTCC
>NW_021319448.1:390099-393788 GCF_001605985.2 Dendrobium catenatum
AATCACATGGCTTTACTTAATGAGTTTGATACATTAAATAAAAAACATGCTGATTTATCTGATGCTCATAATTCTTTAAAATCATCCTATGTTGATTTAGAAAAAGAATATAAAAAATTAGAAAATTTAAAAGCTCTTGAAAATAAAAAACCTTTCATTTCATGCATCACATAAAAATCATCACCATAGATTAGTGCATCCTTTCCTTGGAATTAGATGTTTTTCTTGTGGCATGTTAGGATATATTGCACACATTTGCACCATTCACCGTAGTCCACATTGGGTTTGGAAACCCAAATTGCATGATTCACAGCATAACACACATGTATTGCATCCACTTTCTATAAGAAGAGACCCAAATCTATTTGGGTTCCTAAATCTGATATTTGATGATTTTTTAGGCAAGCTCTCACAAAAGGCCTCGTGAGAGTATGTGGTACCTGAACAGCGGATGCTCTCGACATATGACTGGCGATACCAATCAATTCATTTTACTGGAGACCAGGATAGGAGGCAAGATTACTCTTGGAGACAACATAACCAGGAAGGTGGTAGGCTCAGGTAAAATTGGCAATTCCAAGAACCTTTTGATTGAAAATGGTTTACTTGTAGATGGACTGAAACACAACTTGCTCAGCATCAGTCAGCTTTGTGATAAGGGCTTCATCATAAATTTTTTGGCAAATTCATGCATTATCAGCTTAAATAATAACACTATTTTGTAAGGAAAGGGAATCAACAACCTTTACATGCTTGATTTAAATAACATTGAATATGCTACTTCATTTTTCTTAAAAAATTGCTGTTGATAATTTATGGTTGTGGCATAGGAGATTATGTCATGCTAGTATGAATACCCTTAGGAAATTGACCCAAAAAGACCTAGTTAGAGGAGTACCCAAGCTTAAGTTTTCAAAAGACCACCTTTGTGATGCCTACCAATTACAAAAGCAAGTCCACTCCACTTTTCACCCCATTAAGGATATTAGCACATCTAGACTTTTAGAAGTCCTTCACATGGATTTATTTGGACCCATTAGCACTGCTAGCTTGGGAGGGAAATTTTTTAGTTTTGTGATTGTTGATGACTACTCGAGGTTCACTTGGATTAGATTTTATTCACACAAAAATGAGTCTTTTTATGAGTTTAGAGCCTTCTTCACTTGATTTCAAAAAAATCTAGGTTGTGAGATCTTGACCATTCATATTGACAATGGGGGAGAGTTTGAAAATGAGAGATTTGGAGATTTTTGTGAGGACAAGGGGATTAGTCATAACTTCTCAGCTCCTAGGACCCCTCAGCAGAACGGGGTAGCTAAAAGAAAGAACCAAATCTTATTGGAAGTCGCTAGAGCCATGCTTACTGAGTATTCACTTTCAAAATACTTTTGGACTGAAGCAGTTAACCCAGCTTGTTATGTGTTGAATATGGTGAATGTTAGAGCCAAATTAGATAAGACAGCCTATGAGATCCTTAAGGGTAGGACACCCAATCTTTCCCACCTTCATGTCTCTGGTTGTAAGGTTTTCATTCACAACAATGGAAAGTTTCACTTAGGAAAATTTGACCCAAAATATGATGAAGGAGTGTTCTTAGGATATTCTAGTGTTGGGAAGTCTTTTAGGGTGTTTAATAAGAGGACGTTGGTGGTGGAGGAAACTACTCATGTAGTGCTTGATGAGTCTGATCCTAGAAAGCCTAGAGTTGAGAATGATGATGATGTTAGAGAGATTATCACTTGAGTAAAAAATTTAGAGAAGAGGGTAGAGCACCAGAACACTGAAGGAGTAGGAGATGTTACCAAAGGAGTAGATAATGTAAATCTGAAGGAAAGGGTTGAACCTTCACACACCTTGCCTAGAGATACGAGATTCTCTTTGAGTTACCCTAAAGATCTGATCTTTGGAGACCCTTTTGATGCAGTTAGGACTAGACATGGACTTAGGAAGGAAGTGAACCACTCTGCCCTTATCTCAATGACTGAACCCATCAACATAAACCAAGCCCTTTCTGATGAGTTTTGAATCTTAGCCATGTAGGAGGAATTGAACTAATTTATGAGGAATAGTGTTTGAGAGCTTGTAGAAAGACCTAAGGGACAAAGTGTAATTGGAACCAAGTGGATCTTTAAGAATAAGGTAAATGATTCTAGAGTGGTGGTTAGGAATAAGACAAGATTGGTGGCTAAGGGGTACAACCAAATATAAGGGATAGATTTTGAAGAGACCTTTGCCCCTGTATCTAGATTGGAAGCCAATAGAGTGCTATTATCCTTTACCTGTTATAAAAGATTTAAGCTTTTTCAAATGGACGTTAAGAGTGCATTTTTAAATAGGGTAATAAAAGAGGATGTGTTTGTAGAACAAACCCCAGGTTTTTAGAGTTTCTAATTTCCAAATTAGGTTTTTAAATTAAAAAAGGTCTTATATAGATTAAAGCAGGCACCCAGAGCTTGGTATGAGAGGCTTAGCACATTTTTACTAGAGAGGGAGTTTGTTAAGGGGAGCATAGACACCACCCTTTTTCTAAGGAAAGTAGGAAATGATTTACTCATTGTTCAAATTTATGTTGATGATATACTTTTTAGATCCTCTGATAAGAGATTATGTGATGAGTTTTCTAAATTAATGAGTAGAGAGTTTGAGATGAGTAGGATGGGAGAGGATAATTAGATGATGGAACCTTTCTAAATCAATCAAAATACATAAAGGACATTTTAAAGAAGTATGAGATGGATAAAGCCAAGCCAATTAATACTCCATGACCTCCAGTGTTCAGTTAGATAAGGACCCAAGTGGAAAGTCTGTTGATCAGAAGAAATATAGAGGGATGATTGGATCTTTACTTTATCTGACTGATAACCAACCTAATACAATGTTTATCATTTATCTTTGAGCTAGATTTCAAGCTGACCCTAAAGAATCCCACCTGACTGCAGTTAAGAGAATTCTTAGATACTTTGAGGGACCCAAAGCTTAGGAATCTGGTACCCTAGGCACATCACTTCTTTTGAGATTATTGAATATTCTGATTCTGATCTTGCAGGATGTAAGGTGGATAGAAAAAGCACTTCTCAAACTTGTCAATTTATAGGATAGTCTTTAGTCTCCTGGTCTAGTAGAAAGCAAAACTCTATTGCACTTTCCACTTCTAAAGCAGAGTATATTGCTTTAGGAAGTTGTGTGGTCCAAGTTCTTTGGTTAAAACAATAGGTACTAGATTTAGGATTACCCGTAGGCACTATCTCAATTCTTTGTGACAGCACTAGTGCCATATGCATTTCTAAGAATCCTATCCAATATTCAAGGACTAAGCACATTGACATTAGGCATTACTTTATTAGAGACCATGTGACTAAGGAAAATATTGAGTTACACCATATGGCGACATAGAATTAACTGGCTGACATATTTACTAAACCACTAGCCTTCGACACTTTCAGCACTTTAAGGATCAGATTGGGTGTGATTGACATTAATGCATAAATTTGATTTCTACTGATTTTTTATCTATTATCTGTTAATTACTTTGCTTTATTTTTTGTAATATTTTTTATTGTTTATTTTTTTTCCTTTGTTTTTACTTTATTTTTTGTATGCCTAAATTTGTTTTCTTTTTCAAATTATTACTGAATTGATATCTTATGCCTTGTTTTGTCTTTTTGAAAATTTGTAGTCAATATTTTACA
>NW_021319448.1:399489-414453 GCF_001605985.2 Dendrobium catenatum
TTTCCCTAGTTTAAATTTTGCTTCGCCTTGCCCTTTTTTTTGTAGGAATAATTCTTAAATTAGGGCACTAATTTTTCATATGTCCAGGCTTCCTGCCTCAAAAGCAAATAACGTTAGAAGAAATATGGACATCCTTTCCACTTTTACCTTTTTTCCACTTTTGCTTATGCTTTGACGAGCTTTGTGATTTGCTTGTCAAGTTATTGCATTCGTCAGCAACTAAGCTATCTCTTTCTGTATCTTCAGTTTTAGAACAATCGTTTCACCTGCATCCAAAAGTCTTTGACCTAAATCTTATTCGTAGGCAATGAGTGAGCCAATCAAATTATCAATAGAATAATCATTCAAATCTTTTAATTCACAAATAGCAACTACTTAAGTATTAAACTTATCCAATAGACAACAAAGAATTTTGTTAACTTTTTCAAAATTTGAAAATTCTTTTCCTAAAGCATGCAATAAGTTTACAATTTGAATGAATCTGGTATACATGTCTAAGATCGTTTCATAAGGTTTCATGGAAAATAATTCAAAATCATGCATTAACAAATTCAACCTGAATTGCTTGATTTCATTCGTGCCTTCGTATATGGTATGTAGTTTATCCCAAACTTCCTTACCAGTATTGCAAGTGGATATTAACATGAAATCTTTAGAATTTAAAGCACAGAAAAAGCAATTTAAAGTTTTTCCATTCAGTTGAGCATTTAGTTATTCTTCCTTATTCCATTGATTAAAAGGAATATCAGTTTTAACTCTATTAACAATACGTGACGATGATGAGTAACCAGTTAAAATCATATGCCACATGCAAAAATCAATCGATTGCAAGAAAATAGACATGCGAGTTTTTTAAAAAATCAAATGACATATTTTCAAATAAAAGAGGTTTGGTGATTGAATAACCTTACGCAACATTACGATTAGCCATGGATCAAAAAATTCAAAAGCTTTTAAAAACTTATTTTATGAATCATGCTCTGATACCACTTGAGAGTGCTCAGATGACACTAGAAAGTGCTATGATACCACTTTTTGTTAGGGATGTTAAGCCTTATAGAACTGGGCCAAGGCTAATAATGAGATAGAGAGGTGAATCAGTATTAAAAATGAACACAATCTTAAATCCAAAAATAAGATTCACCACAATCAAAACTAACGATGCGAAAATTAAATGCGGAAGCAATAATAAGAAAAGAACACATCGGATTTATAGCGGTTTGGTCAAACCTTGACCTACATCCACTCCTTGGAGGCACCCTCCAAGTATTGCACTAAAAAAAGTGTCCCTCCTTTAGGCCCCACAGCTAGGCGGAGAAGCCCTTACAAAATCACTTCCACCTTCCCTGGTGCGGCGGAGTCGCTGGGTCCTTTGACACCAAGAAGATCTTCTTCTTTGGTGAACTTACCTCGAGACAAGCCTTGAATTTGATGG
This sequence comes from Dendrobium catenatum, assembly GCF_001605985.2. NCBI lineage: Eukaryota > Viridiplantae > Streptophyta > Magnoliopsida > Asparagales > Orchidaceae > Dendrobium > Dendrobium catenatum. The sequence goes on from NW_021319448.1 coordinate 400,925, forward strand.
TACTAAGGTGCGAGTTCGCCGGAGTAACCGTGTGGAATACCCTCTACACTCCCTTGAGTTCCCCCCTCACAGGATCTTCTCCCTCTCAAACTCCACCCTTTCCTCTCTCCCTTTCAAGATCTCTCTTCAAGTTTCCCCCACAAGAATGAAGCTACAATGGATGTCAAAGACACTTATTAAGTGTCATGTCATAGCTTAAATAGAAGATCTCAAAAAAAGCTCATTAATGCATGTTGCCAACATTATCGTCCAGGATGATAGACATATCATCCTTGCCGATTAGTTCATATATGAGAAAAATCATCTTGAATATCGCCCTGAAATGAAGCTGGATGATGTCTAAACGTCCTGGATGATCTTGCGATTTGCCCGGACGAAATCACCATTAATTGCTTACCAAAATTGCCAGAGAGATTTTTGAAAAATTGTCCTGGATCGTCCTGGTCGATATTTTATAGTCCAGGACGATCCACCAAGCCGATATCCAAAAATAACAATTTCCTAAGTAGATCTGGCGACAGATTCTTTTTGAATTGAGCCTATCATCCTGGCCGATACAACATCGTCCAAGACGATGTGTTTTGCATAATGACGGCTGCTTTAATGAGGATGCCTTAATTAGGGTTTTTTCTTTTGAACAGATCGTCCCGGCCGATATAAATTTCGTCCAGTACGATGTTACCAAAAATAGTAAACTCTAGGAAACAGTTAGAAACTCTTATACGTTACAAAGCATCAGGAGCCACAACAAATATAATAGACTCAAGAAAGAAAAAAGTGTTCAAACTGACTCAGACCTAGTCTACCCAATCTTGAGCTGGTTCCAAATTGCAGTCTGATCGTTTGAACCTGAAATGTCAATACACGTGTATCGTCCAAAAGATGAACAGGTGTATTGGACGGGATGATTACCAATAAACGCATCATCTATGATGAAAATGTATCGGCCAGGACGATCAAGTTGATTGTAGCAGAGGACGATCATATCATCCAGGACGATGAAGAACAGAAAAGTCAAAATATTCAACAGATGGAGTTTTTTAAGAAGGATGAGCAGATCAACTAGGATGATATAAATATCGTCCATGATGGTGTGACAAAAACTTGAAATTAGAGGACGGATGGAGATGATCAGAGAAGGACCAAAAATAATCAAATCAACTAAAAACAATAACGATAAAACACGAAAAAGGCATAAAAACTAGCAAAGAAACAAAGTTTTTTTTTTAAATCAAGGCATGAACATGATATCTCCATGTGATTTATTTTAAAAAATTTTAAGTTAATGAGTTAACAACTTCAAAAATAAAAAAAAGGTAAAATATCTGATCATGTTAACCCTAAGCTCGGACTTCTTTTAGGGCAAAATCATCTTTTGAAATCAAAAGGCCCAACTCAGAAAAATCAGTTGTATAAGAAAAAGAGATCCGATCAAGACTTGGTTTCGGAAAAATATCTTATAGAGTAATATATCAAAGTAGTTTGCTACAATCACAAAATTCAAAATCAAGTCCTTGAAAATCTCAAGTGATATATAAAATCGTCTAAGTTTTAAGAGTTGAAAGAAAGGAAGATAGCATGCTTTTTGATGGGCTCATTTTATGCCTCTTGTCCATTAAATGGCGCCCTTTGTGCATCTTTTAATTTTTGATACACTTTGTGTATATATATATATATTTCAATTTGGCGTCATTGCGCATCTTTTGCTTTTGGCATCATTGATCAATTTTTTTATTATTTTCTGCAAGATAGATTCTTTTTTAAAAACTCTAAATATTCTTAGTTGTGACTATATCTTATAGACATTAGAGAAAAAAAAACTCACTCTCTAATATAGGGAAGAACAAACCACAAAATAGAAAAAAAAAATCATATTAGAGATGTATTGACAAGAGAATGAAAAATCTTGAAGTAATCTTTGATTATTATAAATATAAGCTAAATTAATGTAGCAAGGTAGAAAAGATATCAATTGCAAAATCCATTTATTAATTTGAGATAAACTCTTATTTAAAAAATAAAATTTCACCACCAAAATAGGTTAAAAGAAGAGACACAATAAATGATGTTTTTACTTTTTAGCAGATTAAGAGATGTAAAATATTGACTACAAATTTTCAAAAAGACAAAATAAGGCATAAGATATCAATTCAGCAATAATTTGAAAAAGAAAACAAATTAAGGCATATAAAAAATAAAGTAAAAACATAGAAAAAAATAAACAATAAAAAAATTACAAAAAATAAAGCAAAGTAATTAGCAGATAATAGATAAAAAATGAGTAGAAATCAAATTTATGCATTAATATCAATCACACCCAATCTGGTCCTTAAAGTGCTGAAAGTGTCGAAGGCTAGTAGTTTAGTAAATATGTCAGCCAGTTGATTCTCAGTCGCCATATGGTGTAACTCAATATTTTCCTTAGTCACATGGTCTCTAATAAAGTGATGCCTAATGTCAATGTGCTTAGTCCTTGAATATTGGATAAGATTCTTAGAAATTAATATGGCACTAGTGTTGTCACAAAGAATTGAGATAGTGCCTACGGGTAATCCTAAATCCAGTACCTATTGTTTTAACCAAAGAACTTGAGCCACACAACTTCCTAAAGTAATATACTCTGCTTTAGCAGTGAAAAGTGCAATAGAGTTTTGCTTTCTACTAGACCAGGAGACTAAAGACTGTCCTATAAATTGGCAAGTTTGCGAAAGACCATCTATAGTGATTATGGGGGAGAGTTTGAAAATGAAAGTTTTAGAAACTTTTGTGAGAATAAAGGGATTAGTCACAACTTCTCATCTCCTAGGACCCCTCAGAAGAACGAAGTAGCTGAAAGGAAGAATAAGATCGTAGTTGAGGCCACTAGAGCCATGCTTGCTGAGTATTCACTTCCAAAATACTTTTGGGCTAAAGCAGTAAATAGAACTTGTTATTTGTTGAATATGGTGAATGTTAGAGCCAAAATTGATAAGACACCCTATGAGATAATTAAGGGTAGAACGCCCAAACTTTCCCACATCCATGTCTTTAGTTGTAAGGTTTTCATTCATAATAATGGGAAGTCACATTTAGGAAAATTTGACCTAAAGTTTGATGAAGGAGTGTTCTTAGATTACTCAAGTGTTGGGAAATCCTTTAGGGTGTTTAATAAAAGAACATTGGTGGTGGAGGAGACTACACATGTAGTATTTGATGAATCTAATCATACGGAGTTAAGAATTGAGGATGAAGATGGTGTTAAAGGAGTTGAAATTTTGGAGAAGAGAGTAGCATGAGTAGGAGAGATTACCCAAGGAGTGAAATTTCAAATCTAGAGGAAAGGGTTAATCCTACACACACTTTGCCTAGGGATTAGATATATTCTTTGAGTTATCCTAAAGAATTGATCTTAGGAGACCCCTATGAAGGTGTTAAGATTAGGCATTGACTTAGGAAAAAAGTGAACCACTCTGCCTTTATCTCAATGACTGAACCCACCATTATTAATCAAGCCTTATCTGATAAGTTTTGGATCTTAGCTATGTAAGAGGAATTAAACTAATTATTTAGGAATGATAATTGGGAGCTTGTAGAAACACCAAAGGGACAAAGTATAGTTAGAACCAAATGGATCTTTAAGAATAAGATGAATAATTCTTGTGTGGTGGTTAGGAGTAAGGCAAGATTGGAAGCTAAGTGGTACAACCAAATAGAAGGGATTGATTTTGAAGAGACCTTTTCCCTTATGGCTAGATTGGATGCCATTAGACTGCTACTAGCCTTTGCCTATTAAAAGGGATTTAAGCTTTACCAAATGGATATTAAGAGTGCATTTTTAAATGGGGTAATAAAAGAGGATGTGTTTATAGAGCAACTCCCATATTTTGAGCGTTCCTAATTTCCAAATCATGTTTTTAAATTAAAAAATGCATTATATGGATTAAAACAGGCACCAAGAGCTTGGTATGAGAGGCTTAGCACATTTTTACTAAAGAGGGATTTTATTAAGGGAAGTGTAGACACCACCCTTTTTCTAAGGAAAATAGGAGATGAGTTACTCATTGTTCAGATCTATGTTGATGATATACTTTTTGGATCTTCTAATAAAAATCTATGTTATGATTTTTCTAAAATAATGATTAAGGAGTTTGAGATGAGTATGATGGGAGAGTTATCATACTTTTAGGGATTTAGCATAAGATAATTGGATGATGGAACCTTTATAGGTCAATCAAAGTACATTAAAGACATTTTGAAGAAATATGAAATGGTTAAAGCCAAGCTAATAAATATACCCATGATTTCTAATATTTAGTTGGATGAGGACACAAGTAAAAAATATGTTGATCAAAAGAAGTATAGAGGAATGATTAGATCTTTACTCTACGTGACTGCTAGTCGATCTGATATAATGTTTAGTGTTTATCAATGTGCTAAATTTCAATCTGATCCTAAATAATCCCACCTGACTGCAGTTAAGAGAATTCTTAGATATCTTTTGGGGACCCAAAACTTAGGAATCTGGTATCTTAGGCACAACACTTCTTTTGATATTATTGAATATTCTAATTCTGATTATGCTGATGTAGGGTGGATAGAAAGTGTACTTCTGGAACTTGCTAATTCATAGGACAGTCTTTAGTCTCCTAGTCTAGTAGAAAACAAAACTCTATTACGCTTTTCAATGCTGAAGCTGAGTACATTGCCTTAGGAAGTTGTGTGGCCCAAGTCTTTTGGTTGAAGCAACAAATTTTGGATTTAGGATTACCTAAAGGCAGAATTTCAATCCTTTATGAAAACACTAGTGTCATCTGCATCTCTAAGAATCCTATCCAACATTCGAGGATCAAATATATTGACATAAGGCATCACTTTATTAGAGACCATGTGACCAAAGGAGACATTGAGTTACACCATGTGACAACAAAGAAATTAATTGATTGATATCTTTACTAAAATACTTGCTTTTGACACTTTCAGAACCTTAAGGACCAGATTGGGTGTGATTTACTTAAATACATGAACTTGTTGTTTATTGATTTCTGAATCATCTGTTTTATTACTTTTTTATTTTATTTCTCTTTGCTTGCTAGTTTTGTATCTCCTTTTTAGTTTTTCTTCTTTTATGGTCACTGCTGAAATGATATTTTATACCATATTTTTTCTTTTTAAAAATTTATAGTCAATATTTTACATCTCTTAATCTATTAAAGGGAGAAAACACTGTTGATTGTGTCTATTTATATAGCTTATTTTAGTGGTGTAATTTTTTTCTAAATAAAAGTCTATCTCAAATTAATAACTGGACTTTGAGATTGAGATCTTTTCTACCTTGCTATAGTAAACTAGCTTATATTTATAATGATCAAAGTCTTTATATTACTTCAAGATTTATTATTATTCTATCATTGTATTTATCATATAATGTTTTATTATATTTTGTGGTTTGTTCATTCCTATATTAGAGAGTGAGTTTTTATTCTCTAATATCTAGAAGATATCCTCACAACTGAGAATATTTAAGAGTTTAAAAAGAAATATAGCCTGCAAAAAAAAGTGGCTAATGATGCCAAAATAAAAGATGTGTAATGACGCCAAATTGAAAAGTATACACAAAGTGTATCAAAAATAAAAATATGTGCAAAGTGCGTCATTCAAATTGATTAGAGATATAAAATGAGTCCATCAAAAGCAAGTTCTCTTTTCTTTTCTAACTTTTAAAATCTTAAAAGAGTTCATGTATCACTTAAGATTTTTAATGGCTTTATTTCAAATTTTCACGATTGTGACAAATTACTTTAATACATTATTCTATAAGATATTTTTCTGAAACTAAGTCTTGAACATATCTCTTTTTCTTATCCAATTGATTTTTCTGAGTTAGGTTTTTAAATTTCAAAAGATGATTTTGCCCTGAGAGAAGTCCGAGCTAAGAGTTAATAGGATCGAATATTTTACCATTTTTTTTAGATTTTGATGTTGTTAACTCATTGGCCTTACAAATCTTTAAAATCAATCACATGGAGACTATGTCATATTCATGCTTTGATTTAAAAAAAAAACACTTTGCCTTCATTCAATTTTTTTTTCTAGTCTTTTTAGTCTTTTCCTCCTCCTTTTTGTGATGTCAAAAGGGGGAGTAGTATTTGAAATAATTTTTTTTGTTTTATTTAGATTTGATTATTTAATTATTTGCCATCATAAAAAAGGAGGATATTATTGTGAATCTATTTTCAGTGAATATGATTTTGATGATGCCAAAGACTTTTATTTCTCTATGACTGCCTTGCCTACTAACATTTCAGGTCCACAAGATCAGACTGCAATTTAAACCAGCTCAAAATTTTGTAGACTAGGTCTGAGTCAATTTGTAAACTTTTTTCCCTTTCTTGAGTCTATTGTATATGATGTGGTTCATGATGCTAAGTAACCTTGCACACACACACATACACACTTGGGGAAATTTTTTTGACTATTTTTACAGTTCTCTATTTTTGCTCACATCATTCAAGATGATCCAAAAATTATCCTAGATGATCAGTTAAAAATAGAAACCCTAATTAGGGCATCCTAGTTATGGCAGTCATCATTAAGCACATCGTTCTGGATGATTTTTGTATTGATCAGGATGATAGGCTCAAATAAAAAAGAATCAGCAACCAGATATATTTAGGTATTATTTATTTTTGGACATCATCCTAGATGATGAAACATAATTATTCCTAAATTAATATGGTAATTAAGAAAAAAAATTAAGGTTTGATTTCTCGATCATATCATCTTCGACAATCGTAGGATCAGCTTGGACGATCAGTTCAAAAAACCTTAGTTGTTCCTGGATAATCAACATGGGCCAGCTGCCCTTCAAGGTGATGGTCTGGATGATGTTCCTCAAATTTGAACTAATCATCTGGTATGATCGTGAGATCAGCACAGACGATCAATCTATTTTTCATCATCCAGTTATCCATCCAGGCCGATACTCTGGACGATCAGTTGGGTTCTCTGCCCTTACCTGGGTTTGTGGAAAAGAGGTTTGTAAAGGTTTCTCCACCTTACTGTGGGGTAAAAAGGAGAGACATTGAGTTTTGTACAATACTCGGAGGGCACCTCCAGGGAGTGGACGTAGGTCATGTTGACCGAACCACTATAAATTTTTGTATTCTTTATTACTACTTCCACATTTAATTTCCATACTTTAATTTCTATGTTGAATCATGGTTTTTGTTTTAAGATTGGGTTTTGATCGAAAGATTTTTTAAAATACTAATTCACCCCATTTTTGGTTGGCCTTGGGACTAGTCCATAAGGGCTTAACATCCCTAACAAACTTTCACCTTTTTTCTAAGGAAGGTAAGAGATGAGTTACTCATTATTCAGATATATATTGATGATATACTTTTTGGATCTTCTGATAAAAGGCTATGTGATGAATTTTCTAAAATAATAAGTAAGAAATTTGAATTGAGTGTGATGGGAGAATTTTTCTACTTTTTAGGGTTTATCATAAAATAATTAGATGATGAAACCTTTTTAAGTTAATTGAAGAATATAAAGACATCTTGAGGAAATATAAAATGGATAAAGCTATAGAAATAAATACTCCTATGACCTCCAATGTTTAGTTGGATAAGGAGCTAATTGGAAAATCTATTGATCAAAAGAAGTACATATGAAAGATTGGATTATTAATTTACCCGACAGCTAGTTGACCTGATATAGTGTTTAGTTTTTGTCTTTGTGTAAGATTTCAAGCTGATCCTAAAGAATCCCACCATACTGCAGATAAGAAAATTCTTAGATATTTCTTAGGGACCTAAAACTTAAGAATCTAGTATCCTAGACATAGCACTTCTTTTGAGATTATTTGATATTTTGATTCTGATTTTACAAAAAGTAAGGTGGATAGAAAGACCACTTTTGGGACTTGCTAAATCATAGGATAATCATTAGTCTTCAGGTCTAGTAGAAAACAAAACTCTATTGCACTTTCCACTATTGAAGCTGAGTACATTGCCTTAGGGAATTGTGTGGCCCAAATCCTTTGGTTGAAGCAATAAATTCTAGATTTAGGATTACTTGTAGGCCCAATTTCAATCCTTTGTGATATCACTAGTGCCATCTACATCTTTAAGAATCATATCCAATATTCAAGGACGAAACATTTTGACATAAGGCATCATTTTATTAAAAGACCATGTGACTAAATGAGACATAGAGTTACATCATGTGGAAACTGAGAATCAACTGGCAATCCTCTTTACTAAACCATTGGCCTTCGATACATTCCGCATCTTAAGGACCAGATTTGGTGTGATTGACATAAATGCATGAACTTGATGCTTACTGATTTATGAATTTTATTTTTTTATATGTTATTTATTATTATTATTTTCTTTCCATTGACTTTAATTTTAGTTGTTTATTTTTTTTATTCTTTTCATGTTTTCATTTATGTCATTTTCTTTTGTTTTTCTTTCTCTTCTTTCTTTTTGATTACTATTGAGATGATATTTTGTGCCTTATTTTTGTTTGTTTAAATTTTTAGTCAATGAATGACATCCCTAAATCAATTAAAGGGAGAAACATCGTTGATTTTTTCCCTTCCTCTAACTTCTTTAGCGGTATAATTTTCTTTTCTAAACAAAAGTCTATCTCAAATTAACAACTGGACTTTGAGATTGAGATCTTTTCTATCTTACTATAATAATCTATCTTATATAAATAATGTTCAAAGTCATTAAATCACATTTAAAATTTTTTAATCTTATCATTGCAGTTATCATATGAATTTGATTCTTCTTTGTGGTTTACTCTTCCTTATATTAGAAAGTGAATTTTTCTTCTCCAATATCTAGAAGATATTCTCACAACTGAGAGTATTTAAAAGGTTCGAATGGGATCTTGCTTGCAAAAATATTAAGGGCATAAAATGATCCCAAAAAGAAGAAAAACTTAAAAGATGCACAATGACTGCCAAAAAATTAAAAGATATACAAAGTTTATCAAAAATCGAAAGATACGCAAAGTGTGCCAATTAATTGATAAGAGGCATAAAATGAGCCCACAAAAAGCAAGATTCCTTCTCTTTCAAACCTTTAAATCTTAGAAGCATTCATGTGTCACTTGATATTTTCAAGGGCTTGTGTTCCAAAATTCATGATTGTGACTAAATATTTTGATATATTATTCTATAATGTATTTTTCTAAAACTAAGTTTTGAACGAATTTCTTTTTCTTATCCAATTAATTTTTTTAACTTAGATATTTGTTTTTAAAAGATGGTTTGCCCTGTGAGAAGTCCAAGCTAGGTATAATAGGATCGGTTGTTCTATCATTTTTTGTATTTTGATGATGTTAACTTGTTGATTCTTACAAATTTTTAATTCAATCACATGAAAAATTTATCATGTTCGTGCTTTGATAAAAAAAAATCTTTGTCTTTGTTCCTTTTGTCATTATTATCCTCTTTTGTTATTTTATTTTTATCTTATAGTTTATTTTCTTGTGTTATTTTTCTATGATGTAGTTTTTTTATCTTTTTGGTAGTTTTTATTCTATTTTCTTTTATGGTTCCCTCCTTTTTGTGATATCAAAAGAGGGAGTAGTGGTAGTATTTTATGTTGCTTCATTGTACTATTGTCTATTTAGTGTTTGTACCATCAGTTTGTTATTAAAATTTGAACTTCTTGAATCACATTATTTTTCCTTGTGATGTTTCAATTAAACTACTTAAATTATTTTTTTTCATCATAAAAAAGTGGGAGATTATTTCGAATATGGATTCAGGAACTATAATTTTGGTGATGGCAATCATTTCTAATGCTTCTATTTTTTCTACAACTGCCTTGCCTACTAACATTTAAGGTCCACAAGGTCAATTGCAAATCAAGCTAGCTCAAGAGTAGATAGATTATTAGTGAGTCAGTTTGTAAGTGAACATCAAGGGTTTTTACCTTTTATTGAGTAAATTGTAATAAAGCGGGTCCTGATGCTAAGTAACCTTGCACACACACACACACTCAAGAAAAATTCTATCTATTTTTAGAGTTTTTTGTTTTTGATCATATCGTACGGAACAATCTAAAATCATCCTGGATGATCAATTAAAAAGAGCTAATTAGGGCATTATGGTTAAGGCAACCACAATTAAGTAAAATGTCTTGGAAGATATTAGAATTATCCTGAACGATAGGCTAAAATTAGAATGAATCAACCGCCAGATCTTTTTAGGCATGTTTTATTTTTTGACATCATCCTGAATGATGAAGTTCATTTATGCCAAAATTAGTTTGATAATTGAGAAAAGTAATTAAGGTTTGATTGCTCGATCATATCATCCTGTACAATTACGGGATCATCAAGGACAATTAGTTAAACAAACATTAGTTTCTTCCTGGATTATTAGAACGATGTTTGGGAAATTGTATTATTTTGCACTAATCGTTCTGGATGATTCCAAATCATTTTGGATGTGGATGATCAGTTATCTTTTTACCATTTAGACATGCTATCAAGGCGATATTCTGAACGATATTTGATATTTTGAACTAATCATTCAGGATGATTGTAAAATCATCCTGAATAATTTATTTAGTTTTCTATTATCCAAAGAAGTAATCAAGGCAATGTTCTGGATGATACTTAATGATTTTAAACTAATCATATAGGATGATGTCCTATCATCATAGAAGATCAGAATAAATAAGTCGTTTAATGATCCAGACTCTCCTAGATCATCCTAGCTAATTGAGCTCAATTTGTACTTATCATACAAAACGATACATTGATCATACTAGATGATATATGTCAGTTTATTATAATTAAGAGAAAATTTGGAGCTCTTATATATAAGACCCCTTTTTTTACCTATTATTATACCTTTTGCTGCTATCCTGACCTGAGAGAGCCAAGAGGAGAGGGAGAGCAAGGGAGAGAGAGAGAGAGAGAGAGAGAGAGAGAGAGAGTGAGAGGATCTTGTGAGGGGGGATTTTGTGAGGGGATTCACAATGGTTGCTCCAAGCAAGAATCCAAGTCATCTTCTCTGGTCATCATACTTGGTTCCTTGCAGGTTCGAGAGAGGTATACTTGAGTAATTAATCGAGGTTCTCTGCTTGCTTCAGGCGAAAGTAAAAGGAGTTGGGTTCTCTTCCTGCTTCAAGTGGAAGCAAAAGGAGTTGGGTTCTCTACCTCATTGGGGTCGATGGAAAGGAGGTTAGTATATGCTTCTTCGCCTTTCTGTGGGAGCAAAAGGAGAGTCACCGAGTTTAGTGCAATACTCAGAGGAGAGGCTTCGGGGAGTTGGCGTAGGTCAAGTTGACCAAACCACTATAAAATTCTATGTATTCTTTCCTACTTCTTTTTCATATTTAATTTTCATATTTTAATTTTCTTGTGGTGATTATTTGTTTGGTTTAACATTATAATTCTTGTTTGAGAAAATTTTTAAAACACCAATTCACCCCCCCCCCTCTTGGTTAGCCAAATGCTTGTTCATAAGGGCATAACATCCCTAATAAACTTTCACATTCCACATGAAAAGCATTTAACAGTAGGAAAATGATTTACTAATCTATATGAGTTATAATATCTTTTCCTAGGTTTTGAACTTGTATGCTTTTGGTTAGGATTCTAAAATTTTTCAAGTGTGGGAGCTGACTTATTTACCTTAAAAGCTTTCAATTTTATTTGAAGATATGAGTTTTCATTTTCCAAAATCAAATTTTCATTCTTCAAATTATGTTCCCTTTGATCAGTTTCACCCATAAATACTTTAAAATCATTTTCAAGCTCACTATAAGATGTTTTTAATAGTTAATGCTTCTTTTTCAAATCATAAAACTCATCTAGAAAAACCATGTGATTGGTATCTACGGTTGCATGATCATTTCTAATATTTTCATGCTCTTTTTATAAATTTAAATACTCGATACTAAAGTTAGCAAGTAAATTTTTAAATTTCCTATATGTATTATGAAATTTCTTAGAAACTTCAATTAATTCATTGTGGGATAGGTCACATACCTTCTCTTGATCTTTATGATCAAGTTTATATACTATTAAGCACAAATTTAGATCCTCCTCTTCTTCTTCTATTACTGAAGAGTCTGAAGCTGAGTCAGCCTAGAAAGCTCTTTGCATTCTTTTCTTTACCTTCCTATCATTTATTTTCTCCTCAAGTTTCTCCTTGTTAGGATTAACTTTGAGATTTGGGCACTCACTCTTTATATGCCAAGGCTTTCTGTATTCATAATAAATGACTTCATTAGAAACTTTTGGATTCTAATTGAACTTACCTTTATTCTAATTATGACATCATCAATGCCTTCTCTTAAGAAAACTTTTGAATTACATACTCATAAGTAAAATATCTTCTACATCCACTAACATTGATTGATCACTCTCTAAATCATCAACTTTTAAAGCTATCTTTCTCTCATTATTTTCTTACCTGTTTCAATCTATCTTTGATTCACTCCTTGCTTATAAGCAATAATTGAACTAAGCAGATTATCAAATGAATATATATTTAGTTTTTTAGACTTAGTTATGGCAGTTATTGTCACGACCCGACCCGACGGGGACGGATCCCGCCCGAGCCAGATCCCGACCAGCTTAACAAACTAACCAGGATCTGGCTTTGGAATTTGCTTACTGAACTGAATCTTCCAAATATTATACAAAACAGACCAGAGCTACTAAAAATATCAAATGCAGCGGAACGAATCATCTATATTTTTTTCTTTCTTTTCCTCAAAACAATCATCTACAAATACAGTACATGGCTGACAGAAAAATAAAGCAGAAAGAGCCATGACTGTACAAAAATCAAAAAGTACAAAAGATACCTATAACAGCCTCTGAACTCTAGTCCTGGACCTCCTTCCCTTTCCCAGAACCTGAAAACCACCAGAAAGCAAGGGTGAGCTCAACAGCTCAGCAAGACTACAAACCTCCAATCAAAACTCTCAGAATCCAAAACCAACATAACAGACAAATCCGTACAGAAATCAGAACAGAATCGGACAGATCAGAACTGAACTAAACAAATATCAAAGCAACAGAACTGTACGGAAACAGAAGTCATATCAAATATCAAAGTTAACAGAACAGTTCAGACATATCAAATCAATAGAATCAGAATCGTACAGAATTCAGAATTCAAATCGTTTGATAAAAAGGGGGAGAGATAATTGTATAATATAAATATAAGATTAAATTAGGGGGAGTTTTTTTAATATTTAAAAATTTTTGTGTGTGTCCTTGTAATGTTTAATTGTGTATTGTTTATTGAAATGATAGTGTATGTAAATTTATAAAAACAAAATTGCTTTTTTTAAAGATGCCTCCTTATTTATAAAGATAATATATAAATTCAGGGAGTTTAGGAGATTTTAAAATGGTTTGAAATTTTCACTAAAGAATAATTTGTTTTGCCATCATCAAAAAGTGGGGAGATTGGTATCATCTATGTTGAGATCTAATTAATATAGTTTGTTTAGCGCAAAGTTAATGTTTCAAGGAGCTAAGCCAGAAAACAAAAAAGGGGG
>NW_021319448.1:414804-462407 GCF_001605985.2 Dendrobium catenatum
GGTGAATTGGCAATTTAAAAAATGTAACTTCAACTCTTGGAATTTTAGAAAACCTTTTGAATTATTGATGCAAGTTAAAATTAAAGTTTAAAATAAACTTTTCAACTAGAGTAAACAACTTGCAATGAAATTAAATGCGGAATAAAAAATAAGAAAGAACACACCAGATTTATAGTGGTTCGGTCTATAACCAGACCTACATCCACTCCTCAGAGGCACCCTCTGAGTATTGCACTAATACCAATAGTGACTCTCCTTTTGCACCCACAGCAAGGCGGAGAAGCCTTTACAACACACTCTTTTCACCACTCCCCGGTGCGGCAGAGAACCGTCCGTCCTTTTACACAATACCCAGTGTTGGCAGAGAACCGTCCGTCCTTTCACACTCTCCTAGTGTGGGCAGAGAACCCTTCGTCCTTTCACACTCTCCAAGTGTCGGCAGAGAACCGGACCGATGTTGTTGAACTTCACTTGAGAGCCTTCGCCGGAGCAACCGTGTGAATATCCCCTCCACACTCCCTTGAAATCCCCTCCAAGGATCTTCTCCCTCTCAATGATCCCTCTCAAGAGAAAACAACTCCAAAGGCATTTGTAATAGTTTCTAGGACTCCTTATATAGAAAGGAGAAGAAAAACCGTCCAAAAACCTGCCCAAAACAAGTTTTTCTGCGCACTGGATCGTCCCGTACGAAATTTTGTTCATCTGTACGAACCAATTTCGTCCTGGACGAAATTGGTTCTTCCCGGGACGAAAATATTTCGTCTGGACGAACAGTTATATCAAAAGTCGGTTCCGGAAACTGCCAGAAACTGCCATAGTCGGTTCCCATCGTCCTGGACGAACTGGACTTCGTCTGGACAAAATTTTTGCAGAAAGAAACTCGTCTTGGGACGAAAATGATTTCGTCTGGACGATTAGGACTTAGAAAATATTTCAAGTTCAGTTCTTATCCGTTCCATTGCTCTTACAAGGAGATAACTGATCTGATCGTCCCGTACGAACAATGTTCATCCCGTACGATCAGTATAAAAACTTTTTCAAGATCTCCTTTAAGTTTGTGTAAATTTATTCACTCAATTACAATCACTCCATCTCAAATTTAATTCAAATAAAAAGTACAAGCTTCAATTTCACAAAGTATCTCATGCTGAATTTGATTTGAAGTCTTCGTAGTCTGGCTCCAGGTATTGCATTAAACAATAATGACTCTCCTTTTGCCCACATAAAAAGGAGAGAAAGCCCTTATAAACTTTCTTGCACCAACTCGGTGCAACAGAGATCCATCACCTTTTACCCTCTCCAAGTGATGGCATCGTACTGTCACATCCTTTTTCACCCTCCTTGCTCCTTCTCCAGGTATTGCATTAAACAATAATGACTCTCCTTTTGTCCACATAAAAAGGAGAGAAAGCCCTTATAAACTTTCTTGCACCAACTCGGTGCAACAGAGAACCATCACCTTTTACCCTCTCCAAGTGATGGAATCGTACTGTCACATCCTTTTTCACCCTCCTTGTGAAGGCAAAAAACCTTGATCCAATTTTTAAGATCTTCTCTCAAGAGCCTCCAAAGAAGTTGGGTAGAAACTTCAAGAAGACAAAGAGAACCTCACTTTGGGAAACCTTATGAATCCCTCACAATTTCCCTTCACTAGATTTCTGGCTCTTCACTCACAAAATTTCTCCAAAAAATACTCTCAATGGTCCCTCTCAAGAGAAGTTTGAAGTAAAGGAAAGTTGAGTTAGTTTTAATACCCTTCATATAGAAAACCAATAATAAATTATCTTAAACTAAAATATTCAAGAGAACCATCCTACATTCATACTGTACAATTGTTGATCACCCGATATGAATAGTTCAAAAATTAGGGCTTCATTTGGTATAAACTTGGAAGAACTTAGTTTTGTATACAATCATTCATTTGTACGAATTAAGATCATACTGTATGAACAATTCAAAAAATAAATGTGTCTATTATGTATGATCTGGGATGAACTTAGTTTTGTACTCTATCAGTCACATGTATGAAGGAAGATCATACTATATGAATAGTTCAAAAAATAAATGTGTTTATTCGATACGATCTAGTACGAACCTAATTTCATAATATATGAGTTGTCTATATAAATTCAGATTGTACTGTATGAGTAGTTCAAAAATAAATATGTTTGTTTGGTATGATTCGGTATGAACCTAACTTTGTACTCAGTAAGTCATATGTATGACTTCACATTATACAATATGAAAAGTTAAAAAATTTAAGCCATGATTTAATTAACTGCATTATGGAGGAAAAAAATGTCAAATCGTATCGTACAATTAGATATCATACAGTGCGATTATTCTTAGAAAAATTATCACTCTCCCCCTATGTGTGTGTGTACGGTTACCTAATTACAATCACACTTGCTCATACTCAAGATAAAAAAATATAGATATACAAACATTATTACATAAAATCCTATTCTACCTTGCCTTGAAGTTTTCAACAATCTTGAAAAGTATATGATTTCTCTAAAATTTTAGTACACATAGAAACTAATAGAAATATCCAATATATAGTACGAGAAACAATAAAATTAGAATAATAATATTTTTTATTATAAAAAATAATGTTCTAAATCCTAATTCCTGATTTGCAACACACAGAGTTTCAAAAACTTGAAGAAAATTTGTCAACTTCAAATTCAAATCAAGATTTTTAATCAAAATGATCAAAGTTAATTATAGATATCATTATCATATGTACCCAACAATAGTTCCTTGTATCTCAGCATATATGATGACAATCTATTTTTTTAAAATCAATTATGATTTCTCAAGTCCATTTCAACTTTCTAATTCAAATCCTCTTGTTTCAAATTCTCTAACAAAGTTAGGCTTCGACATCCCCCCCCCCAAGTTAATTCGTGGGATGCACAAAGAGTCAATCCAGACTTTTAGGATTTCCTAATTAAATTTTTGCAAACCTATGCTTTTCAGTGAACTTAATGTGTTGAGTTTTAAAATTTTAAGAAGATACGTTCAATCTCAATCTTTCAATTCAACTTCAACTCCAAATTTTAATTCAAATTTGGCTTCGTCCTTTTACATCAAGTCAATTGGTGGTATGAAAGAGACACATTCAATCCTTAGGATTTTTATGTCAATTATGTAAACTTGCATGGTTGAGTAAAACTCAACATGTTGAGTTTCAAAATTTGATAAAGATCCATTTAATTTCAACCTCTAACTCAAAATTCATTTTCAATTTAAACATCAAACTCAATTTCAACCTCAAACTCAAATCCAAATATCAAACTCAAGTCAAAATTAAGTTTCAAGCATAAGCTCTTATTAAAATTCAAACTCACGTTCAAGTCGAGTTTCAATTTTGAATACAAATTTAGGCTTTGACATTTTTCCCTAATTTAATTGGTTGAACAAAAGAGTTATGCTCAACTTCAAAATTTTGTTTGTCAATTTTTTAAAACCCTTACATTGAGTGAAAACTTAATATGTTGATTTATAAAATTTAAAGATAATCAATCTAGCTCAAAAATTAACCTCCATTTTAAAATTAACTTTTTTTAATCAACTTTCTTTAATTCCAAGCAATCATGCATACTTAAATGGCTAAAAAACTTATCTTCTACGTAGATAATAGCCTGACTACAAATGAAATCATATGTTGTAGTTTACTTTTGTTTGGAGTGGAGTTTCAAAATTTGAAGCTACCTGCTAATGGAGAAGAAATACTTGATTTTCCTATCGGGACACAAAAGGATTTTCCCTTTGTAGAGTTACTTTAAAATTTGGAGCTGACTCCCCATCTCCAAAATGGAGGCTGTCCTCGCCCCTTTGCCCATTGTATTCTCCACTACAGAGGATAAGAAATGGAAACCAATAAAAACAGATGAGAGGTCATATTTTAGAAAATGGGTAAAGTTCTAGCACCACCTTTGCTAGTAAGAACTAGAAGAAGAACTACCTTCATAGAGTCAGAAAAATGGTCATTAAGGATAAAAAGATTACTAAGTCTGAAGCCTTAAAGCATGTCAAACCTGAGGCCAATCAAGAATTTGTTGCTCCTTACACGTACCCCCCCCCCCCCTTAGTGGAAATAATTTCCATTATTTTTCTATTGCCCAAAGGAGGGAGGTTGTGAGAAGAGCAACACGAACTCCACCGTTCCCTTTTGACTATTACTGAAGAAAGAATCATGTATGAACTGAGCAATCACATTTGTCATTCTAACAGGGTCCAAATGGCTACATGAAAATCTTAATATTTGTAAATTTATTCCCATTTGTCATTCTAATTTTTTCCCACCGTGCCCTTTTTTACTATACTTCTAAATTTATTCCCATTTGTCATTCTAACAGGGTTCAAATGGCTACAGGAAAATTTTCAAATAAAATGAATGAATCTTATACCCGTGATAAAAATTCAAATTTTATCCTTGAGGATTATGTTTGATTCCATGCACATATGTATCTTTTCCTTCAATGACTTTTCTTTAAAATCACATCCGGTGTTAGGTCCAAGATTGTTCTGACCTAGAGGTGTGCTTTACATCATTAGAAAATGCCAATCAAAATCAAACCACGATTGAGCAGAGTGTCTGACTCCAATTGGAGGAGCTCGAGGCCTTGCTAAGCATAATTTTTAAGGCTGAACAAAACATAGAGTTGTATAGAGCCCAAATGGTTTAAGCTTGTAATAAGTTAGTGCAAACTAGAACCTTCCAAGTAGGAGACTTGGTCTTGGTTCTTCAGATGCCTATATTAACCCACCAAATGATTGGTGGGGAGTTTTAACTCACATAAGAATGACCTTTTTTCATAGAGATGATCATCGAGGGAGGTTCAAATATTAACTTATCAATCCTGAAGAATGCCACTTGATATTTTTAAATATTAAGGCGGCTCTTCAAGAAGTTGCATGGTAGCTGAGTATCAAATTAAACATTAATAAATGCTATTTAAATTAAAAAAATCCTTCATTCAAAAACTCCCAAAATTGAAAATAAAATCAAATTTCAAATTAAAAAATCCTTCAAATTCTAAACTAAATCAAGTCAAATTCAAGAATCATATAAATTTAAATCTCAAATACAAAAATCCATACCCCATTCTCTGTGTGGAGCAAGTTTCCTCCCCACATGATCATCCAGACCCTATCCTCTATGTGGAGAAATTTTTCTCCCCACATGATTAACTAGACTTGATCCTCTATGTGGATTAAGTTTTCTCCCCACATGATCATCCTGACCAGATCCTTTGTATAGAGAAAGTTTCCTCCCAACATGATCATCTAGACCTGATGATCTGAGTAACTTTCCTCCCTGCATGATCATTTAGATCCGATCTTATTTGGGAAGCAATACTTCCTTCCCACAAGATCTTTCAATTTTTTATTCCTTAAGGATATATGTGAACCATATTACTTTATATCAGTAGGATTAGATCCACTAGTGGTGGAGCACACCCATTGTGACACCATCCTATTTTCAAAATCCAAATTTGGTCTTTTTTTGTAAAGCAAGTTTCCTTTCCACAAGATCATCCACTAGCCGTTATAGCACCATCCTCATTTCAAAATCAAATTTGGGTCTTATGTGTATAGAAAGTTTCCTCTCCATAAGATCATCCTTTAATGATGGATAACATCCTCTACGACACCATCCTAGTTTCAAACTTTAAAATCTAGATTTAATCTTCTATAAGAAACAATTCTTTCCACCAATAAGATCCGACAATCTTCATTTCTATAAGGTTAAAAAAATGTGATTTTTTGTGCTTTCTTACCTTAGGATTTGATTTGCTTAGTGGAGAATGCCATTGGTGGCACCACTTTAGTTTTAACTCCAAAATCTAGAACTCAAGCTTACTTTTCCTCAGGGTTAGGCCTTCCTTTCTCATGGAATTAAAACCAAGATTAATTTTTTTATAGTAAGGAGTTATTCCTTCCTATATAATTTTTCAATTTTCTTTGATTTAAGGTTAAGTCCTTTCCTTCCTATCTACTAGAGGTGTAGAACACTGTCTATGGCACTATCATAGTTTTAACTTCAAATCCTAGAATCAATATTTCTTTCCCTAGGGTTTAGGTATTCCCCTTCCCTTAGGACCATATCTACTTGTTGTAGAGAACACTTCCAGGTACTACCATAGTATTAATTCAAACTCGATTCCTTAGGATGATATATCTACACTACCTTAGGATCAAAATTCCAGACTTGACTTTTTAATTTGGTTAGTGCCAATATATGCAATAGAACTTTTTTCTATTACATATATTGGAGGTCCATTTATTAAACTCATTTTTGTATGAAATCACTAAGATCTACCCAGACACTAGGGTCTAGCTAGACCTAAGATCAATTTAGACCCTAGGATCTACCCAAAGACTAGAAAAATCTATAACCTAGGATCATTCTAGATTGAAATCAATCAAGTATTTTGATCAATTATTATTCAAGCAAATCCATACCTTAATATATCTAGAATTTAATCAAATCGAGTCCTCTATTAAACAAGGTTTCAATCCTTCCATATTAAAATTAATATTTAATCAAACATTTAATCAAATTTAAATTAGATCCATTAACTATTAATCATCTAGTTGATTGTTACTGATATGGAAATTTCAATCATAAGAAACCAAATAAAAAACCCAATTTAAACCAATAAATCAAGACCAAAATCAATGGCTAAAGGCCAAAGTCTTCAAAGACTTTTCTAATAATTTATCAAACCTTTCAAACCATAGTAAAATGACCCATGATTTAAGATTTATCAATTAAATATTTATTAGACATCTCCATAGGTTCTACCCTAGCAATTTAAGCTCAATATGAGGTCTCTAATCCCAAAAACTAAATTAAAATTCAAAGGTTATAAACCCTTCAAATATTTACGGCCTACACCACTAGACCTATTCCTTGGTGGAATTTGAGCTTGGAGCCTTCTACTTCCAACCATATCCATACCCTTAATTACGACTTATTAAACCATATCCATACCCTTACATTTTTGTGGACCCACTTTGACCCCAATTGACTAGGGGTTAAAATGACCAAACTACCCCTTAGGGGTTTGAATAGACATTTTAGACCAAATGGCTTCTTTTATGTATGTGACAACTGCCAACATATTTCAAACATAAAACCAAACCTTTTTGACCCAAAACTAGGCCATGAGTTAACCTTATTAACCAAATAGGATCTTTAGGGTCTAAACAATTAATTTAATTAAAATTGCTTCTCTAAAGCTTTAGACCACCTCTAATAATCTCATAATATCATTTCAAATTTGTTTAACCCAATCCCAGACCTTGGGTCAACCTGGTTGACCAAGTCAACGTGGGTTGACCTAGATAGCCCTTTAAGGGACTAAATGGTCGTTTAGACCATTTTGGCATTTGAAATAGCCTCCATTAGTCTTCAAATATCCAATCATACCTGTGGAGACAAAACCCAACCCGTGGAATTAAATTGCTAGACCAGGTCAACCTAGGTTGACCCATTCACCCTTTAAGGGTTCAAATGGGTTAATATAATCCATTTATTCAAATCAATGCCTTTAACCCCTCAAATCTATTCCATTTGATGCCTCAAACATTTCTTAACCTATCATAATAGGTTGACATGGTGAACTCATCAAGATTTGGTTAAACTTCCTCCCATGCACATATATGCATTCAAATCTCAAGCCACATCGAAATCAACCCAACCAGCAATTTAAACTTCCCCATATCCACCTTACCATGCCTTAACTTGTTGACTAGTCAAACTAGTCAAGAATGCCATTTAATGAATATATTCGGTCAACATTTCATTTGACTTATCAAATCGATGAATCTACTTACCTTTTAAGCTATGCCATTAGTTTTTTAGACCTCTTTAGACTCCACATAAGCATGGCTTGACTGGTTGACCAATCAAATAGTCAACAAAGGGTTGGAGATTTATTAAAGTGGTCAAACCCATTTTTTTAGGCCCTCCCCACCATTTTAAACCAACTCCAATAGCCCAAACTCTTCTAGAATAATTCTAACCATAATTTAAACCTTATAGCTCAGATTTAATCCCAAACATTTTCTTAATCATTCCATGTGGATTAGAGGACAAAAGAACTTTCCAAGTTATATCCATTTACTTCTTTTAATTATCCTAGTCCCATCAACCCCAAGGTCACATGGCATGAGTAAGGGGATGCCCCCAAAGCAATCCTACCAGTACCAACTAACTTTAGGGCCATGGAATTAAGAATAGTGTTCATTCTTTGAGGAGCCAATCTCTCACTAACCTAAGCTTTTACAGACTAGAACTCTTTTTGTTTTGTTTCTAGAGAGTCTTATCTACACATTCCAAGATTGATCTGACTGTTAAAAGCTCACCGATAATGACTCTCCAGTCATCTAAGCATTAAATCCGTCCAAAGATGCGAACTCCCAATCCACAGCTTATATTAGACCACAGTTTAAATTGAGGAATTATGCATGGACAATCTACAAGCTTAGTGAGTCCAAGAACACAAAAATCCATTGGTGATATTAGTTATAAACTCAAACTCTTATCTAGGACACTATAATTCAAATAGCTATTAATTAAGCTCATTTATGGACATGATTTTAGATCTCCATTATCTATGTTCAGTCATTTTAATTGTGTTTAAAATTTCATGCAATTTGATTGTCTGGTTTGGAAGAACGAGATGATTTTTAGTCTTTTAGGGTTATATTGAATTTTGTTTAGTGTACGAATTATAGACTGTTGATATTGCGATCTCGACCCTTGACTTAAAATAACACTAGATTGTACAATAGATAGTAGGCGCTAATGCGGATAAGTTAAAATAGTGTGAGGGCCGCCATTCGATTACTGGCATTCAATGCAGCGCAATGTCGCCAACCCCTGCGGTTAATTAATATCAAAGATTGTGCGATGGTGCAAACATTGATATTAAATTTCACCATCACAATGGTTTTGAGTAGGCAAATCATAGATTGTCGCATGTCCCACTCGCCGCCACCGGTGGCGCCAATCCTTTCAATTTATTTTTAAATTATTGAAAAATATTTTAAAATACAAAAAAAATTTCTAAATATTATTATAGATTAAGTACTAAACCAAAATTCACATATAATATATAAAATTATTTGATTTCTTAAACTCTTTATTTTAAAATTAAAAGCAATTTAAAATAATTACGTCATTTTAATTAATTTTAAAGAATTAATATTTGTTATTTTTAATTAATTTTTAATTTAAACAATTTAAATGTTTTAAAAACTTCTCAAAATTTCTTTTCAAAAGTTTTCTTGATTTTCAAATAGTACTTTAAAATTATTTAAATATTATTTAAAAATTATTTTGAATATTAATTTATTTTAAATATTTTAAATTTATTTAATTGCTTGAATTTTAAGAATATCATTAAGAATTTAGATTTAATCAACTAAAATTCGATAATTTATATCAAATTATTAAAAATTTAAAATAATTAATTTAAAATTAAAATTATATTTAAAATATTTAACCTGTTTTAAATACTTTAATTATTTAACTATTTCAATATTTCTAAACATTTATTTAAATTTTAATTTAAGCATTTTCAAAAATTTTAATTTTTTAATCTTTAAATACTTTAAATATACTTAAGATATTTAATATTATTATAAATTATTTTAAAAATATTTTTAATATTAAATATTTTTAAAATTTTATATATACATAATTATAATTAAAACATTTAAATTTTAAATTAATTTAGAAAAATATATTCCATACAACAACAACATCAAGCCTTTATCCCACTACGTGGGGAGAAAAATAGTACACCATACATTAAAATTTTTAGAATTTTAATATTTAAATTGAAAATTAATTTTAAAATAAAAACATAATTTATTATTATTTAATTATAATTATTTTAACTATTTAGCTATTTAATTTATATTTAATTAATATTTATTTACATTTTTACAAAAATTAAAAAGATTAATTGTAATTTTTTTAAATAACTAGAGAATTATTTTAAGATAATTTAACTTAAAATTAAAATTAAATTAAGATATTTTAAATTATTATAACTAAAAATATAATTAATTATTTAATTAATATTTAATTAGTTTAATGTCTTTAATAATTTTTAACAATAAATCATTTTTATTCCTATATATTTTCTAATTATTATGATTTTTTAAAAAATTATTTTAAGTTATTTTGAAATTATTTTAAAATTAATTTAATTTTTAAAAAAATTAAAAATGTTGCGATTTTCATATATATAACTAAATTTTAAAATTATATACTTTAAATTTTGTGTGCCTTCAGCGGGATTTTGAAATTTTAAACATAGCTTGAGCTTGAACAAATAACATTAATTGGGAGTGGTGATTAATTAATGAGCATATATTTTATTAATTGGTTTTTGATTAATCTTCTAATTAATTAAGTTATTTCTTGATTTGTATGTATAAGATGCAAACACTTGCACATAGCTTAGGCCTCTCCAAGATTTAGGAATTGCATGCGCTTGTGTCGATTTATGTATATGGTCAAGGATTAGTGACATTAATTTAAATGAACTTAACTTAGTGACACGTAAAGGACAAAAATTAAAGATTAATTTAGAGAACTTAAAAAATTTAACAAATATAAATACACATGCAATAGGCATGAAACATAAACCATTTAAACTCAGTGCATCTCCAACCCATAAAACAATTATCACTAATTTAAAAAATTATTAAGCCACTTAATTAATTAACCTAAAACTAAACCCTTCATTAAGCCTCAAAATTATAAAAATTCTAATAAATCAATTTTAAATTTAAAATATTTTTAATAACTCAAATTGACCAAAATTGAAACCTTAATGAAAAAAAATAAAAAGCTTTTTGATTTGAGATCAAATTTAATTTTAATTTAATTTTAAATAAAATTTACTATTTAATTAATTTAATTAATTAAAAAATTAAAAATTCCAAAAAATATTCAAAAATTATAGAACACCTTCTTAGTTCATTTCTAATCTTCAGAAATGATTTCAAGAAGCTTAGAGTTCATTTGTATTCAAATCATTAAAAGTCCTTAATTAAAATGATTTTAATAATTCAAATATATTCCCCAAACTTTGAAAAATTATATCTAATTCCTTAAATTTTCAAATTGAGAAAATTCAATGACATTAAACTCCATTTAGGATCTAATATTTATTAAAAATATTAAAGCACCATAAATAATTTGAATTTAAAAAGTCAAACATTTGGTCAACTTTAAGTTAACATTTAGGTCAAAATATAAAACATTCATAACTAAATAATAAAAAACATAAATCAAATAACTTATAGTCTAATTAATCATCTTAAGGTATATTATTTAAAAAAATAAATAAACTTTTAAGAAATCAATTTTAGTCTAAAAGTCAAATTTTAACAATTTTAATTAATGCATTTAAATAATTTAAATAATTCTAGAAAATTTAATAATTGATTTAAAAATCCATAAAATCTTAATTCAACTTTAAAAACTAATAACCAATCAATCCTAAATAAAATTCAATAACTTCGAAGCTTAATCAATTCAATTTACTTAATTATACAGGTTTCCACTCCGTAACCCGGACATACGAGGCTATCAACTTAGCTCCACCCTCGTAATAAATAAAGGTGATAGCTATTCAAATTTAAAATTACATCTTAAAATTAATTCTAATTCATGAATAATTAAAATTTAACAAAAATTTCCCTTAAGCCAATCAACCAACCAGAACATAAATAAACTTTTACTAATTACCATACATAGGACATATCCAAAACACATGACCTAGATGATTTACGAGGACTATCAAATCTAGTCTTAGGCTAGGATGGTATTTACTTTTCTACTATGCGCTAGGTTTTTTATGGTTTTTAATACATTCTTACTGCAAGAATAAATTGATGTGTTTATTTAATTAATTTCTATAATATTTGTATTGATGTGATGAGTGATAAATTTACCCTTAGGTTATAGAAGATTTAAATGCTAACATAATCTTATACAGGTGGCCATGCTCATACAAGAAAATTAAAATAGAGGGTGTATAAAATTAAGTTTCAAGTTAATAATATTTTCTACATATGCTTTAGAAATGCTCTATTTCCCTTTTAAATTCAAAGTACATGGCCATGTATGGCTAACTTAAGCATTTTCAATTCTATTAATATTAATTACTTAGGATGATTTAATTCTAACTACTTAGGATTACCCTGCAGGTTATTTGAGTCTAGACTTTTCTTTTAATTTTCAAATGTTACATAATTAAGTTGTAATGTCAAATTATTTTGAGATGGGATGTTAAGCACCCAATTTGAAATCCAAAGGGGAAGGGACATCTCTTAAGATAAAGTTCCTCTCCTTTTTGAGATCCAAATTTGGATAACTTTAAAATATCCAAAGGGAAAAGGTAGCACCCTTTTGTGGGGAAGTTTCTTTTCATTTGGATATCCGTACCTAACAGATCCAAGGAGCCCGTAGAAGGATGAAGAATTTAATAATGAGAAGAATCCCATTCTAAAAATAACTTGAGTCTTAGGAATATAATCTGAGTTGTGGTTAGTGGTACCAGGCTACTTTACTTTTCTTACGGACTATAAATTGTAATATTAAGTGACACTTTCCACATGGATATTTAATCTAAATATTCATTAAATTTAATTAATTTTTTTTTTAATTTGATTGCATAATAGAAATTTTAAGTCTTTTTTAGTTTTTTATTGCATGCCACTTTTATTTTCACCTGAATTGATTTGAGGCTCATGAGGGTAAGACTTTTTTTTCTTTCTTTAATTAAATTAATTATTTTTAAGATCTAAAATTTCTACCAATTTTAAGAAGTAAGTTCAACCACATCGAGGCGCCTTTGGATTTTGGTAGGCCACCTGATCTATTAAGGTGCAGTCCTATCAAGGGGAAGTTATGCATTCTTAGGGTAAAATCTAATTTTATGCTTAATTTCAAAACTATTTCATTTTGATTTTAAGAAATTATTGAGTTAACTAGCTTGCATTATATTAAAAATAAATTAAAATGAATATAAAGTTTAATTGTATTTTTTTTAATTTTTATATTACCCAACATAAATCAAGGGGAAAAACTAAGTGTTGAGTCCAGTAATTAGGTTGTTAAGCCTAAGTAAATGTCCCAAGGCTACCAAGAGGGGGGTGAATTGGTAGTTTTTAAAATTTTAAACCCTCTTAATAATAAAGTTGAACCGAAATAAAATTTTCTTTTAAAGTTAGTAGAAAAATGTTTTTCAACCACAGAGTTGTTAAAACTGAAATTTAAAGTGCGGAAACGTAAAAGATATAAAGTAAATGACACCAGATTTATAGTGGTTCGGTCTATAACCAGACCTACATCCACTCCTCAGAGGCACCCTCTGAGTATTGCACTAATACCAATAGTGACTCTCCTTTTGCACCCTGATTTTCAGTACCCAATTTAGACTTAGGTTTTGAGGCATGTTTAAACTGTAAGACCACAACGTTCAAGAATTATACCCCAACTTTCTAATAAAATTGACAAGTCAAACTTTAATATCTTTCAATACAAATTTAAGCCCAACAATTAGGTTAGGTTGGGGCACTTTTGAACTATTTTAGAATCCTTAAGTGCTTCTTAGTTTTCTTCCATTGACATTTGAAATAAGAGTTCAAATTTGATCCAATCCATACTGAATTTCCAACCTCATTTGCTTTGATATCAAGCCTTTAAATCTTAAAATAAAATTTCTACCCTTATTCTAATTGAAACTATTCATGGGAAACTATGATTTCCTAAGATGTAATTAACTATGAGGGCTTACGCTCGTAGAAGATTTTGAAACCAAGATCAATTTTTAAAATTAAGTTTTTCAATAATTTAATTATTTCTCTTTGGGAAAATCAAATTTATCAGTCATTATAATCATATCTAAATGACTAATAGCAAATGATATTTAGAAATTTTGATGGAAGTTTTTAGATAGAGAGAGAAGCTCCAGGTTTTCTAGAGAGAGAAACTTGACATTTTTTAAATTTTTATCTTCCCAATTTATATTCCATCCTTCAAGAAATTGGTGGGGGAGACTTTATGGAAGGCCATCGGCCATCAACGGTGGTGGTGGAATGTGATAATGCTAGAGGAGGAGTTAAGACTCAATCTGTGATTGATGAGAGTCAAAATGTTGTCGGTTCTATCCTGAAGAAGATGAATTCTATAAATAGTAATTTAAGAGGTCCTCTCATGATCAAGGAGAACAATGGGGAGTTACCTAAGAAGTTTACTTATGTGGAAGGCAAAGGTAAGGGAATTATTGATGAAATTGCAGTTGTCACACCATGCCCTGTTCAAATTATTCCGGATTTGGATTTTAAACGTTCCTTCGACTTCTTCAACTGAAATGAAAATTTTTGTTAATAGGTTTGTGAATTCAAATGCAATCCCTAGACACAGTGTGATAAATGCAAATTCTCATAATATTCTTGACAAAAATTCTCGTTCAATGAAAATCCGGGTCTTGGTGAAGGTAATGCTGCTTTAATGCCTAAAAGGGTTGAGCTGGAGACAGATGAAAATCCTTGGAAGAGGAAGGCTTATATCAAATTGGATTTTAAGGAAGATGATCTGATTTTATCTGAAGATGGCAACGTTGTGCAGTTTAGAGAAGATATAGAAATTTCGAACTCAAATAGATTGAAGAACTCATTGTTTATCAAGGTTTTTGTGAAGGAAATTTCGTCTCATTTGGTAGCATGGGAAGTGAGGCGTCAATGGAAGTTATTTGGGAATTTCCATTTCACTACCCTTGGTAGAGGATAGTTTATGTGTTCCTTTAATTCTAATGAAATGATGGAAGGAGTTCTTATAGGAGGACCATGGTTTGTGAATGGTCATATTGTAGGAATGGAAAGATGGAGTCCTTAATTTTCTACCTTATCTATAAAAGGATTGACCTCTTCAATTTGGATAAGATTACCTTATTTACCCTTGCAATGTTGGGATGAAATTAATGTGCCAAGAATAGCTTCTATGGTTGGCAAACCTCTAATGATGGATGGAAATATGTTCCAATGGGGAAAAAGGGAATTTTCTAGAGTTTGTGTGAGGGTTAAGTTGGACCAATGTCTTCCATTACGAGTTTGGGTGGAAAGCATATCGGGGAGATTTTTTCAAAGAGTTGAATATGAGAAGATATAAACTTTTTGTTTTAAATGTGGATTGGTAGGACATGTAAAAGAAAACTGTAAATAGAATTGTTCAGTGGATAAGGAAATAAATGCTGTTGGTGGAACTACTAAACATATAAAGGATGTGGAAGATTATCTGGAGGCAGAAAATTATTCTACTTATGGCCCATGGATAGTGGTGAACAGAATGAATAATAGAAGGCCAACCCAGCTGAAGAAAAATGTGAAGATAGCAAGGAAACATGTTTATATAAGCAAGGGAGAAATTGATGATGCAGTTGTTGCAAATTTTGGAATTTAGAATAATGTTAATCCTATGAAACTGGATTCTTATGCTAAAATAAACAATCTAGAAGAGCGGGAAATTATTGCTGATCAGGAGGTGCATATGCAGGAATTGCAGTTAAAAACTCTAGAGGAGGAGTTGGCCTTTTGTACTGACAAGCCTATGGAATGTTCTAATGGTTTGGAACTTGTAAGTACTTCTAACAAAGATGATTTTGTCAATCCTGCTAAAAATCAACTTTCTGATGTAATGTCTGAAGCTGATAGCTATTCAACATATGTGAATGAAATAGAAGCTATTCATGAACCTGTTTTATGTAATACGGATAATATGTTTAAAGTTCTTTGTTTAATTGATTGAAGATGACAGTTTGATTACTGATAACAAAAAATTGGATAAAGACCATATAGAAATCAGTTTTGACAAAATTGATAAAGAAGATGGAGGAGTAATTGAAGATGCTGCTTCTCCCACCGTTGTATATATTTCAAATCTTAATGTGAACAAATTCAAATTAAAAAAAGGAATTAAAGTCCTTGGGCAATATTAGCTTACCATCAAAAAATAGGAAAGGTGATCTGACCAAGAGGAGAGGATGTGGGCATTTACCCACTCCTGATCCAAAATGAGCTCTTTAATTTTTTAGAATTATAGGGGGGCTGGGAAAGTTGAGGACTCCCGTTACTTGAAGGAAATTGTCAATGACAATGATGCAATTTTTGTGGGTTTTCATTAGACCAAAATCTCTTCTATAGATCCTTTGGAATTCAAAAGATTTATAGGAGACAGATGGGATTTCTTTTTACTCCCGAAAAGGTGATTATCTGGTGGTATAATGGTATGTTGGAGATCTGATTTGGCTATTTTTTCTATCATGGAAGCATCTACACAGCTTGTAGTTGGAGAATTGAACATTTCTAACAAAGGCACTTGGGTGATTGCTAAAATCTATGGAAGCACTGAAAGCTGTGAAAGAAGATTACTATGGAAAAATTGGAGACCTTATTATCCTCAAAACTTCAATTGGTCATGGGTGGGGATTTTAATTTCATTTTATCCCAAGATTATAAAAAGGGTGGCAAAAGTTTGTTCTATCACAAGGAGCTAAAGAAATGTATTCATTTATGAGAAATTGTGATTTCCATGATATTAAATTTATTGGTCCTAAATATAAATGGTGTAATAATGAGACAGGTAATGCCCGTATCTTAGAATGGTTGGATCGCCACATTCTAAACTGTACAACCTTAAACTCCTTCAAGGTGGCGGTGGTTAAGCATTTAGCAGGAGTTGATTCAAATCATAATCCCATTATGCTGAAAATCTTTTCTCCTATTATTAATAGAAAAAAGAATTTGAGATTTGAAGATGTAAGGCTACCAAATCTGTCCTCACATTCAGTAATTTGGTTTTCTTGGAACAAACTAGCTGGAGCCAATGCGGATGAAATTTCGAACAAAAAATGTCAATAATCCTTAAAAGCTTTTTTTTTTTTTTTTTGAGTAAAGCTAAGCATAGAAGCTTAACTATGTTGAAAGAATGTTTAAAAAAAGATATATTGGAGCTCCAAGAAGAAGAATCATCTGATGGACGACTGTCTGAATAAAAAAAAAATGATGAGATGTAAGGTCCGAGAGCTTAACTCTACTCTTTGATGTTTATGCACCTGGATGAAACAAAGGTCTAAAATTCAATGGCTTAAAGATGGAGATAGTAATTCTAAATTTTTTCATGCTTCTGCAACTGTAAGAAAAAATGGAAATTGGATTAATCTAATAAAAAACAATAATGGGGTGTTGCTACAAAATTAGGAAGATATTATGGAAGTTTTATGGGTTTTTTTCAAAAACAAATGAAGGAGTAGAGATTGCATATTGGAGGAATCGCCTTCACCTTCAAATAAGATTGAAGCTACATATTTTAAATGTATGAACAGAGATTTCTCTAAAGAGGAGCTGGAGGAAGTTATTAAAAAGCTGGGATTTAATAAATCTTATGGAAGAGACGGGTTCACTCATTCCTTTATTAAAGCATATTGGCATATTATTTATAATGATGTATGGAATGCTATTAATTATTTCTTCAAAACTGGTTCTATGTGCAATGCTTGGAAAGATACTAACGTGGTACTCATTACTAAGGTAGAAAATCCTCTTTTACCTTATAATTACCAGCCAATTAGTCTTTGTAATTCAATTTATAAAATTGTGGCTAGCATGCTTTTGAATAGAATGAGCTATTTATTTCCAAAAACAATTTCGGAGGTGCAATATGCCTTTGTAAAAGGGAGACTTATGTCGGATCAAATACTTCTTGCTTAAGAACTATTTCATAAATTTAGATTTTCTAAATCTAAAAAGGGTTGGGTTTCTATCAAAGTTGATATGGAGCAAGCATATGATAGCATTTGTTGGCCCACACTTAATCAAGTACTTGAATGGTTTTGATTTCCTTCTAGATTTTCATATCTTATTACAGAATATGCGAAGAATCTGAGATTTTCTATTTTGATCAATGGTAGTAACTCAAATTGGATTGAGTGTAAATGTGGTTTTAGGCAGGGATGTCCGTTATCTCCTTACCTCTTTATCATGTGCTCTCAACTGCTTTCGGAGGAATTTGCTAGAAGAGGTAGTAGAACTGGTATGAAAATCTCTCCAAATGCTCCTTTGATTTCTCACCTAATGTATGCTGATGATATAAAAATTTTCACTTAAGCAACAAGGAAATGCTTAAAGAAAATTATTGTTACCTTGAGAAATTACTGTGACTGGATCGGGAAAGTGACCAACTCAAGTAAATCCTCTTTGCTATTTGGTAAATCTGTCTCTAGAAGATCTGTTAAGAACATTTCTAAAATGTTGAACTTAAAAGTGGTGAAAGAGTTTAATTTTTAGGGAATTAAGATTGTACTAAGAAGATTAGTAAATTGAGATTTTTACAATCTGATAGAAAACGCTGCTAGAAGATTGAATATGTTGGGAAATAAGTTCATTTCTCTAGTCAGAAAGCTAATATTGCTGAATGCATCCCTTCTTTCATTACCGATCTTTGTTTCTACTCATTCTCTTGTTCCTTTGAGAATTTTAAATGAAGTAGATAAAATGTGCATAAATTTTCTTTGGAATAAAAAAGATGGGAGCTTTGGTATACATTATGTGCCTTGGGATGTTTTGTATAAACCAAAAAATAAAGAAGGTAGTGGGGTGCATTCTGTGCTAAGAAGGATTGGTCCATTAAGAGCCAAATTGGCTCTTAATTTTATCACAAAACTATCATCCCTTTTAAACAGGACATTAGTATCCAAATATGGCTATAATCTTTAGAGCGGCGAGAATAGAAATAAATTCTCTTCAATATGAAAATTATTGTGAATGGAGCTGAATTTCTACATCCTTGAGATGGAATATTTGTGATGGTCAAGAGATAAATACAACAGGTGATGTATGGATCCTTGATAAACGTATTGACAAATGGCCAACATTTACTTCAGTTTTAGATCAAGACTACTCTAATCTTTCAGCATTTATAATGAATCGAGAATGGAATGTTTAGAAGCTATATCAATGTTTCGGTCAGCAGCTAGTAAACATTATTCAATAGGTCCCAATTTATCCTGAACATAATAAAGACTATATGGAACTCACTATGAAGCAATCTGGAAAAGCTGTGGCTGCATTAGCTAATGAGAAAACCATGGAAGATGATATGGAAGACTTAAATTGGACCTGGACAAAAATTGAAATTAAGGCCAAAAGTGGAATTGTTTTGCTGGCGTCTTTGTAAGAACACGATCCCATCTAAGTACTTTCATCATAATAGGAGAATAATTAATTTTGATGACTGCCCGAGAGGATGTGAAGGTGTGGAAAATGCTGAACATATAGCTATAAACTATGCAATGATCAAGAAGGTTTGTGATAAACTTGAAGCATGGGATTTTCATATGTCAGCTCCATATTCGTTGGAAAATTGTTTGAATGCTTTACATAAAATTTCAGTGCATAATCGCCTCATTGGGAACCTTTATTGATCATTTGATTTTTGTTGTTGGAAAAGCAGGAACAAATTAGCACATGGAAGTAATGAGGATAGTTGCTCTTTTATTGCAGCCAATGCTCTAAACTATGTGGTTAGATCTTTCAAATTAATCCTAGTTGGGAGAACTGGGAAGCTAATCAGCATGATTTGTTGGATAATTCCTCTTGGCTTCCTCCACCTCCTGGTTGGATTAAATGTAATTTTGATGCTTCTTTAAGGACAAACAATAAAGCTAGAATTTGTGGTATTTTCAGATACTATAAGGGGCATTTCTTTGGAGCTTTCAAATTTAGCTGCACACATTGGGATAGTGCATAAGTTGAGGTAATTTCAATTCTTTCTTCGAGAAATTATGTTCAAGATTGGATGTTTGATATGAATGGCATTATGATTGAAGGAGGCAATCATAATGTTATTCATCTTTTTCAAATGGCTTTTCAAAACAATTCTATTTTAGAAGATTTTCTAAATCCTAAGGATTTAGATTTTCTTAAACGTTTTAAGCAAGTTATTTTTCATTTCTCTAGAAGAGATGGTAATAAGTTAGCCGATGTTTGTGCTAACTTTGCTCTTTTTTCAGATTTTTTTGGCAAGATGTTAGTGACATTGACATTCCTCCTTCTTTTCTTCATTTGTTGAAGGAGGAATCTATTTGTACGTAGTTGTCATAATAAATTGCTCTTTGCATTTTCTAAAAAAAAAAAAAAATGATATTTTCTTTCTTCAGGAAAATATATCATTCTATTAGCATAATTTTGAATATATAATTAATGATATTTTATCCAACTTATTATCATCAAACAATTGATCAAACATCATTTTTATCCTTCAACATTATATATTATCAGTCTCTGAGTTTAGTTATGATAATCAAGATAAATTCAAAGTTTTGTAATATGAACTCATTAGGGAATAATATTTTTACTTCCCGAGGTGATATATTATTTATAATAAATTATTAGATTTTAAAACTAAAATTTTAGAAATTAAAATCTCCCAAAGAATATTAATCTTTTTCAAAACTACAGCAAACATTTTCCACTACAGGAAAATCACTTATTACCGGCGGAATTTTCCGGCGGCTTTCCGGCGGTCAGTTTTCCGGCGGCTTTCCGGCGGATTTCCGGCGGTTTTTGACGGCTTATTTCCTACAAAATTTTCCGGCGGCTTTCCGACGGATTACCGGCGGCTTTCCGACGGCTAATTTCCCCGCAAAATTTTGCCACGGCTAATTTCCCGCAAAATTTTCCCTCGGACTTTTTGGCGTGACCCGCGGTCTGGCGCGACAGCCGGAGCGGGCGCTGGCGTGCCGACGGGATCGGGTCACCCGGGAAGCTGGCGGGAGCGGCTGTAGTTTATTCAACCGGAGGTTTGTGTCCGCCGGCAAGCCGCCGGCATCATTTGCCGCCGGAAAAAGCCGTCGGAATTTATTTTCCTACGCCGGTTTTACCGGCGGCAAGAAAGCCGTCGGAAAACCGCCGGAAAATTAAAAAATCATCGGAAACTGCTCAAATTCCGCCAGAAAAGGCCGCCGGAAATGTGTGATTTTCCTGTAGTGTTCAATCAAACAATAAGTTAGGTAGCTTAACAATTTTCCTTATAAGGAATAACATTAATATCATCAATGATGTAACAATTTCGTAGAAGCTATCAAATTTTATTTAGATAAAAAATCATAGGATAAAACAAAATATTATATTGAAAATGATTGTGATATTAATGATGATGATTACAATGCTGAGAAATTAAATTAATTAAAATAATATAATTATGTATTCCTCAAAACTCATCAATAATTATAACTATCTTCTAAATATCTCAAATTTTCTCAATAAAAGCTACAACTTTCAAGTGTTTGGAAGAAATAAAGCTATCATGATGGTCTTTGTGATGATTAAAATAATAGGATTAGTTTCAATACCTAATACGGGAGTACTATAACTAATCCTTTCCAAGTAATTTCTATTTATCATGAGTGGCAAAATATGAGGGTGGAGTTCCCTTACAAACAAGATAAATACAGTGAGGGTTGTTGTAGCTGCTATGTTCTGGATACCACTATTATATTACCTCAAAAACTTGCAAATTCACAACAAAGTTAGATAAATATGTCTCATTTGAAACACATTTTTGGATATGCTTGTGGATCACATGACCAAGGAGCTATAGCATGTATCTTTTTCCTTGTTTTGCTTGAATGGAGCTCGATATTCGTGTTCAAACTAGCCAAAATCTAGGATGTTGTCCTTTAACTTTTTTAGGCTGAATAAATGGTTGCAAAAAAGTATGCAATGGATATGCATTTCCATTTGAAGGGGTACGTGTATTCCATTTAATACTTCATCAATAATACCATCTGGTGAAGTTATTTTTCTTTTATTTATTTATTTATCTATTGTTAAACTTACAAAAAATTGATCTATCATCATTGATAAGAGACGATTGCTCATGTTCTAGAAGTACATGTGGGGCATTTAACATTTAGAATGTTATTTACCCACCATTTTTACTAATACAATCAAAACTAATTATGAGGATGAATGAGATGATCACAGGAAGTACCAATTTGATAATCTATCTATAAGGGGAAATTATTTCATGCCCAAAATATATTAAGTGTAAGATGATTTTTTGAATATACTAAATATTTCAATATGTATTATTGGGTATTGACTACTTATATTAAGTATATTTTAAAAAATAAAGTCAGTTATATAAACAATATAATAAATAAAAAATGAATTGATAGAGAGAGAGAGAGGTGAGAATAGCTTTGATATATTCATTAGTGTCTAAATTATAATGGTTATATACATGTTATAGGAAATGTATAATATTAATGAAATTTCAAATAATTAATTTCAAATCAAGAAACTTAGGAAATAAAATAAGGGAAACTATTATTTATAGTCACTATAGGAAAACACGGTATTACCGGTGGACCATATCCGCCGGT
The DNA here is from genome assembly GCF_001605985.2 of Dendrobium catenatum. NCBI lineage: Eukaryota > Viridiplantae > Streptophyta > Magnoliopsida > Asparagales > Orchidaceae > Dendrobium > Dendrobium catenatum. Next base: position 437,289 of record NW_021319448.1, read on the forward strand.
AACCATTAAAATTTGATGGAATTCCTTGGGTTCCGGCGCATTTCCGTCAGATTTTTATACGCCGGTTTGGTGCATGTCAAAAAATGTCTTCATACATTTATAAGACGCCAGAAACCTTTTCGGTGCACTCTCTGACACTTTACCGGTGCAAAATATGTTAGCCAAAATGTTTTTTCTTATTCGAATATTCCGGCGAAATATGCGTCGGTAGTTTACGACGTACAAATACGACGTAAAATATCAGCGGAAAAAATGTCTCTAAAGTTGACCTCCATAATTCAAGTTTACCTTAAACTCCCTCTCTAATCTTATCAACCAGAAGAATATCATCAGCAAAAAGAATACATAAAGGTACATCCTCTTGTAAATGCCTATTGAGAATGTCCATGACTAAAGCAAAAAGATATGGACTTAAAGCAGATCCTTTATGTAATCCATACAAAATAGGAAAATACTTGGTCAAACCACCTTGTGTTTGAACACAAGTAATAACTCTTGCATATATATCTTTAATGTTTTGAATACAAACATTATTAACTCTTTTTTTTTCAAGAACTCTCCATAGCACTTTTCTTGAAACTTTATCAGATGCTTTCTCTAAATCAATAAATATCAAATGCAGATCCTTCTTATTCTCTCTAAATTTCTCCATCAAACCTCTCAATAAATGTATAACTCCATAGTAGACCTACCCGGCATGAATCCAAATTGATTTTGAAAAGTTTAAAACCAAAAAAAACATTGAATATAAGCGTTATTAACTATTTTTTATTTGCAAGAACTCTCAATAGCACTCCACTTAAAACTTTATCATATACTTTCTCTAAATCAACAAAAGTCATATGTAGATCCTCCTTACTCTTTCTAGATTTCTCCATCAAACCTCCCAAAAAATGTATGGATTCCATAATAGACCTACCTGGCATGAAAAAGATCTATAATATGTATCCTATATCAAATGTCTAAAAAGAAATCACATGAATAAAAAAAACTTACAATCGACGGGAGGGAGGCAACTTATTACAATCGACGGGAGGTGGAAACTCACGGTCGGAAATAGAGCTTTAGCCGGCGACGAAGGCGGTGATCGTCGATGACGTCTGATGAACGTCAACACAACTCGATGATGTTGATCTATGGTGAGCGACGTTGGGCGACGAGGGAGACACCGGAGATGCGAGAGAAAGGAACAAATGAAATGAGCAGCCAAATGGGCTCGGGTTCAGAACTAGTGCTTTTATCGGTGGATTTTCCAACATCTGAGACGCATGAATGTTTTCCGGTGCATTTTGCGCTGGTTACAAGTCGTTGAGTTTAAAATAGCCATCATATTTTTTCCCGGTACATGCACCGTACATTTTTCTCCGTAAAGTGCACTGGTACCAATGAAATGCTGGTATATTCTGACTTTACAACCGGCGCATTGGACGTCTAAAATTTTCTGTCGCACTATGCACCAGAAAAAACACCATCATAATTCCTTCACATTATGCGCCGGTACAAATGCCTTATTTACCGACGCAAAATATTCCGTCGAAAAGTTCGACGGTATTCGCGTGTTTTCCTTTAGTGAGTGATAGTAATTTATAAGTTCACTATGTTAGTGGTATCATTAATTAATTAAATTATAAAGGAATTAATGAGATGAATTACAATCTTGGAATGTAGATCACTGAGTGGATTGTGAGAATGAGGTTTTATCAACAAATCAAAAAGTTGATTACTAGAAGAAGCATTGGCAATTTGAATAATATTATATTGGATTTTATCACAAGTAAAGTTGAAGGAGATGTGCTTAATGTGTGAATTAGGCATAAAGTTAACATAGAAATAGGTTGCAATAATATTGTCACAATAAATGATTAGTAAAGTAGAGATAACAGATAAATACATCAATCGAAAGTAAATTAGACGTGCTGGTTATGAATGATATAGTTTTAACAATTGACAACTATTTGATAGAGAATTAGTGAAATTCAATTTGTGTTAAGCCTTAGACCAAAGTGAGACTTTTATATAGCCATGGCCAATTATCTAAGTGAAAGTTCATTAGGGATGTTAGGCCCCTTATGAACTTGCCCAAGGCTATATAAGAAGGAGGGTGAATTGGTATTTTAAATATCATTAAATCAAAACTCAAGTCAAACCAAAATACACCACAAAGAAAACCTAATGCAGAAATTAAACGCTGAAATAATAAAGGAAAGAACACACCAGATTTATAGTGGTTCGGTCAAAACTTGACCTACGCCCACTCCTCGGAGGCACCCTCGGAGTATTACATTAAACTCAGTGTCTCTCCTTTAGCCCCCACAGCTAGGCAGAGAAGCCCTTATAAAATCACTTCCACCTTCTTCGGTGCAGTGGAGTAGCTGGGTGCTTTGACACCAAAGAGATCTTCTTCTTCTGTGAACTTCCCTCAAGACTAGCCTTGAATCCGACGGTACTAAGGTTCAAGCTCGCCGGAGCAACCATGTGGAATCCACCTCCACACTCCCTTGAGCCCCCCTCCAGGGATCTTGTCCCTCTCCCAAGCTCCACCCTTTCCTCCCTCCCTTTCAAGCTCTCTCTTCAAGTTTCCTCCAAAAGAATGAAGTTAAAATGACTGCTAAAGACACTTACAAAGTTCCTTGTCAAAACTTAAATATAAGAGCTCAAAATGAGCTCATTAATTACAACTTATCGACATTATCATCCAGGATGATACTAATATCATCCAGTATGATTAGTGCAAAATAAGCCTAATCAGTCGGGATGATATGAGACGATCAGAAGAAATTTATTCTTATCATTTAATATATCATCCCTTATCATCAAGCATATCATCCAGGACGATCCTACGATCATCCAAAACGATTTGATCGTACAACAAAGTCTTAATTGCTTTCCTTAAATAACAGATTAATTTAGTGAAAATTGGGCTGGATCGTTCAGGATGATGCCCTGGACGATGCCCAAAAATAAGTAATTCTTGTATAAATATGGTGGCTAATTCTTTCTATTTTGAGCCTATCATCCTGGCCGATACAACATCGTCCAGGACGATGTGCTTAATGTTGCTGCCATAATAAGGATGCCCTAATTAGGGTTTTAATTTTTGAACTGATCGTCCAGGCCGATATAAATATCATCTTGGATGATGTTACTAAAAATAGTAAACTCTAAATTAGATAGAAAAAATTCCCAAGTGTGTGTGCAAGGTTACAAATCAAGTAAGCACCCCTACAGGACATGACTCAAGAAATAAGGAATTACATCAGTGAGAATTACATGTAAAACAGTTTCCCAAATCTTGAGCCGGTTCCCATTGCAGTCTGATCTTGTAGACCTGAAATGTCAGTAGGCAAGGTATTCATAGAGAAATAAGAGTGTTTGTTATCATCAAAATCATAATCTATGAAATCAGATTCATAACAATCTCCCCCTTTTTGATGATGGCAAACATTACTGGTTGAATTTGTAAAAAAAATATTTTCTCCTAATCTCCCCCTTACTAAAATAAAACTTTAAAAATAGGGGAAATAAAATTTTTTTGTTATTTTTAATTTTTGAAAGAAGAAAAAAAAGATACAAACACAATAATACAAAACAATACAACATTATGTTCTCCCCCTTTGACATTATCAAAAAGAGAAGGGGCTTAAAAAAACTTAAAAAAGAAAAAGTTACCTCTTAATTTTATAAAAAACTTTGTAAGGAATGGATTGACACCGCATAATACAGTAATATAAGAAATTCAAAAATTATTAATCCAAGCTCAAGTTCTTTTAAAGGATCAAAAAAGTTTTTAATCCAATATCTAAATCAAGGAGTAAATTAGAAAAAGAAACGCTGATTTTTCAGAACTCCTTTTATAAAACATGTCTAATAAAAGATTAATGCAAAAATTGGTGAATCAAGAATCATGATTTTCAAGATCAAGTATAAAAAATACCAAGGTTTTTCTTAAGCTTTGAATAAAACAGAAAAGGTAAGCATACTCCTTGTGGCCTCATTTTATGCCTCTTGTCAGTTTTTTGGCGCACTTTGCGCTCCTTTTTCTTTCGATACACTTTGTGTATCTTTCTCAATTTGGCATCAATGCGCATCTTTGATTTGGCGTCATTGGCCATATTTTTTTTTGATTTGGCATCATTGGCCTTTTTTTTTTTTTTGAATATGCTACCTTTTTGAAATTTTAAAAATAAAAGTAAACCCATTCTATTGTCACAATGAACTACTTGTTTAGGAAAATTATGAGGTAGATTCAATAACTTGTAAAAGATTCCTATGTGATAGATAAAATGTAGGGAGATGGAAAAAGTTTAGTTTCAAAATTTTCAATTTAAAATATGATGAAGATTTTAAATCAAAAGTAGAATAACCTCTTTTAGGAAATAGAGATTGAGAGTAAAAATCATAAGTTTCCTTCCTTTAACTATTTTTAGAGAAGTTAACCACAACATACATAAGAATTCAAGAAAAAACAGGAGGTAGATTTTTCATTTTTAAATTTTAAAAAAATATAAAACACTTTTTTAAAAAAATAAAAACAAAATTAAAAATTTAATTAAGAAGAAAAAGAAAATAAAAGAATGAATGAATGAAAAAAGAATAAAAAAAAAACCAAAAATAAACAATAAAAAATAAAATATGCAAGCACAAAAAAAAAAAAAAGCACACAAAACAATTTAATCACCATCTTGCTCCTAATCTGATGATTTAGAAGCTAAGTCTGCCTAAGTGATTTTTTGCTTTACTTTACTTGCCCTTTCTATAATTTTCTTAGCTTTAGCCTTTTCTCTTCTAGGATGAGTTCTCAAATTAGGGCACTGATTTTTCATATATCCAGATTTCCTACATCCAAAGCAAATAATATCAGAAGAAATTTTAACATTCTTACCATTTTTACCATTATTCGACTTTTGTTGATGCTTATGTTTTAGTGAGCTTTCCAATTTGCTTGATAAGTCATCGCTTTCGTTACAAACTAAGCCACTTTTCTCCATGTCTTCAGCATTTAGTATTATCGTTTCACCTGTATCCAAAATTCTTTGACCCAAACTTTACTCTTAGGCAATGAGTGAGCCAATCAAATTATCAATAGAATACTCATTCAAATTTTTTGATTCACAAATAGCAATAACTTTAACATCAAACTTATCAAGTAGACAATGAAAAATTTTATTAACTTTTTCAAAGTTTGAAAACTCCTTTCCTAAAGCATGTAATGATGTAACAATTTGAATAAACCTAGTATACATGTCTAAGATCGTCTCATAAGGTTTCATGCAAAAAAGTTCATAATCATGCATTCAAATATTCAACTTGGATTGCTTGATTTCACTAGTGCCTTTGTATATGGTGTGTAATTTATCCCAAATTTTCTTACTAGTAATTCACGTGGAAACTAACATACAATCTTCAGAATTTAAAGCATAGAAAAAATAGTTAAAAGATTTTGCATTCAATTGAGCATTGATTTGACCCTATTCCATTGATTAAAAGGAATACCAGTTAATTCCAACTAAAATACGTGACGGTAAAGAATAATCAGTTAAAATCATTTGCCACATTCGATAATCAATTGATTGCAAGAAAGTAGACATGCAAATTATCCAAAAATCAAAAGTAATATTTTCAAATAAATGTGGTCTAGTGATTGAATAACCTTCCGCAATATTACGATTATAAAAATTAGCCATGGATCAAAATTCAAAAGTTTTCAAAAACTTATTTTTATGAATCCCGGTCTGATACCACTTGAAAGTTCGTTAGGGATGTTAGGCCCATTATGAACTGGATCAAGGCTAATTTAGAAGGGGGTGAATTGGTATTCTAAATATCTTTAAATAAAAACTCAAACCAAACCAAAATTCATCCCAAAGTAAACACAATGCGGAAATTAAATACATAAATAATAAAGGAAAGAACACACCAGATTTATAGCGGTTCGGTCAAACCTTGACCTACGTTCTCTCCTCTGAGGCACCTTCCGAGTATGGAACTAAACTCAGTGACTCTCCTTTATCCCCCACAACTAGGAGAAGAAGCCCTTACAAAGCCACTTCCACCTTTCCCTGTGCGGCGGAGTAGTCGGGTCCTTTGACACCAAAGAGATCTTCTTCTTCTGTGAACTTCCCTCAAGACAAGCCTTGAATCAACGGTACTAAGGTGCAAGATCGCCGGAGCAACCATGTGGAATCCACCTCCACACTCCCTTGATTCCCCCTCTAGAGATCTTCTCCCTCTCTCAAACTCCACCCTATCCTCTCTCCCTTTTAAGCTATCTCTTCAAGTTCCCTCCAAAAGAATGAAGCTATAATGGCTTCCAAAGACACTTACAAAGTGCCTTGTCAAAGCTTAAATAGAAGAGCTCAAAATAAGCTCATTAATTGAAACTTGTCGACATTATCATCTAGGATGATACTAATATCATCCGGTACGATCAGTGCAAAATAAGCCTAATCAGTCAGGATGATCTGAGACGATCAGAAGAAATTTGTTCATATCGTCCAGCATATCGTCCCATATCATCCAGCATATCATCCAGGATGATCATGCGATCATGCAGGATGATTTGATCGTGTAATAAAGTCTTAATTGCTTTTCTTAAATACCAGATTAATTTAGGAAAAATTGGGCAGGACCGACTAGGACGATGCCCTGGACGATGACCAAAAATAAGCTATTCCTACATAAATCTAGCGGCTGGTTCTTTCTATTTTGAGCCTATCATCCTGGCCGATATAAAATCATCCAGGATGATGTGCTTAATGTTGATGCCTTAATAAGGATGCCCTAATTAGGGTTTCTATTTTTGAACCAATTGTCAAGGCCAATATAAATATAGTCCCGGACGATGTTACCAAAAATAGTAAACTCTAAATCAGATAGAAAAAATTCCCAAGTGTGTATGTGTGCAAGGTTACAAATCAAGCAAGCACCCCTACAGGGCATGACTCAAGAAATAAAGAATTACATCAGTGATAATTACAAGTAAAACAGGTTTCCCAAATCTTGAGCTTGTTCCAATTGCAGTTTGATCTTGTGGACCTGAAATGTCAGTAGGCAAGGTAGTCGTAGAGAAACAAGAGTGTTTGCTATCATCAAAATCATAATCCATGAAATCATATTCTCAACAATTAGTGAAATTCAATTTGTGATGCGCCTTAGACCAAGATGATCCTTTTATATAGCCATGACCAATTATTTATGTTCTTTTTAGGTAGATACCTTAGACCTTAGTTGTAGCTGACAACTACAAAAGTTAAACCCTAAGCCCTATAAATTTAAATTCTTCTATATCGGTTAATTGGATGGAACCGACCCTCATAATTAGCCCATAAATTTTTCTAGTGTTGGCCTAGTAGCAAACCTTTCCTTAAGCTCCCCTTGACCTTAGTGCAACAAAATTGAACTTAAATACACTTCCAAGATTTAGTAGCATTTTAACAGGTTGACCTAATACAAAATTAAGCTACTAGAAACCCAAATATTAACTTCTCCAAACTAAATTTGAATTCCACTTGAAACCTATAGGCTTGTAAATGACTAATTAGGTAATTTGATAGTCTAAGTAAATAAATTGTCTTATCTATCATTGAGCAACTTTCACATGTCAAGAAAATCTAAAAAATATCTAAGTGAAGTCGTAACTAAATTCAAACCAAGCCATAGAGGGTGTTAGAACCCATCATAGATATATTATACATTTTCAACTATATTGACCCTAAACTTATCTAATGTTTAATAAAATTACAAACGCATCCTTTTTTTTAATGAAAGCAATTAACTTGCATTAAATAGAAAAAGAAAAACCTAAGGTAATTACAAACAAAGATCCGATTCCTCCTTCAATAATTTTGAAAATGAAGGAGGAATCTTATTAGAAGTAAACTCATCCCAAATGAACTCACTAGAAATAGCATAATTGGCACATAAATTCACTAATTTATTGTTCTCTCTTCCAACCCAATTAAAAATAACAAAATTAAATAAACTTAAGAAATGAATTTCTTCCTTCCACTTACATCCCAAGTCTTGTAAGTATTTGATTAAGTTTTGGTTTTTTCCGTCAATAATAAGACTTTTAAATGATCCCATCAAATCTTTCATGATTTCATTTATGAACTTAATTGCCAAAAGTTTAAAATAAGCAACTTCCCAATGAATGCATGATTTCCCTTAAGCCATTATAAATCTTCCTTTGCAATCTATGATAACACCTTCAACTCCAGCTTTATAAGATTTCAATAGTGTCGCATACACATTAATTTCGATCCAATCGGGAGGAGGGGGTACCAACGATTCAACAGTCTATAAGACAGATTAGTACCCCAGTTGCCCGATTTAATTTTATCACATTTGAAGGATATAGAAGCATAGTTAACTAAATTGATGGAAATCATCAAATCACTTTCATCTTTACCTACATGAATTAGATTGTTCCTTGCTTTTGACGAGATGAAGATTGAATTGCAATACAAATTCGTGACGAAATTGTGTTCATTTCCATTAATTTTATCCATTTCAAACTGTCAAGAATAGATTGGAATGCTGGAATACCAAACCCCCATTTGTTGAGCTAGTTCAAGACATAAGTTATCTTCAAACATTTAAGCAAGATATGTTCCAGGTCTTCTGTTGCATTACATCCTCTCAAGCATACATCTTCCACTTGGAATCTTCTATTATAAGGTAATCAGATGTTGGTAATGCATTATTGAGAATATGCAACAAAAATACTTCCACTCGTGGCAGGAGTTTAATCTTTTTGAAGTGATTCCACTACCAGCAATCTTCATTAGTTCAATTGAAGCTTTAAATGCTAAATAAGAAATTGAATTACCCGAATTCTAGCATAGCATTTCCAAACAATCTTCTTATTCCCTATTAACTGAAATATTATGGATTAAGCATATGAGATAATTCCCAAATAATAATTCCAACTTTGTAAGGTCCCAATTTCCATCTGCTAACGGATAGTCCACCGTGAGATCATCTTATTTAGGTGCAGCCATAAAAGTTGGCCATTCATTTAGACTTTTATCAAAAAATCCAAATGTATTTATACACATTCATAAGCACCATTTCCAATCATCCATCTGTTAAGGTTCTTCAGGGTCTCTAGTGCGTTTGTAATAATCTTGTAAGCTGAGCTTTTATTTTTTACTGTGATTTCTCCATCACACAATCCATACTTTGCTCCAATAGTTTTGTACTACAAAGAATCTTTATCTTGGATTAATTTCCAAGCTAACTTCACTCTAAGAGGCCTAGCCAAATAAGTACTGGGAAGCAAACCTCTCCCACCACATTTTACAGGCATACATAAATTACTCCAGCTCACAAAGTGAATGCCCAGATTTTCATTTGCTTTGTTCCAAATAAATCCTCTACAAATCTTGTCCAACTCCTTTAAAACACTTTTAGGGACTAGTGATACAGTAATATAGAATATAGGAATTGTTAGAAAAATTGATTTGATAAGTGTGAATTTTCCAGCTAAAGAAATTTGCTTGGATCCCCATATATCCACTAGTTTGATAGCTTTTTCAATAATAAATTGAAATCAGCTGCTACTAACATCCTTTGAGTCATTTTGATCCCAAGATAGTTGAATTATTTAACCACTTTGAACTTCATGATCCTCTCGATATCCTTCTTCTTATTTCCCTTCACATGTTTTCCAAATAAGATGATAGATTTTTTGATGTTGATGCTTTGTCCAGTCCATCCACAAAATTTTCAAAGGCTTTCCTTGATTTTCTTAACCATTTTGATTTTAGCTTCAGAGAATATTATTATATCATCTTCATAAAGAAGATGACTAAGTCTATGGCCATTTGCAACCAAAGTAATCCCATATCATCTTCTTTCTGTTTGAACATGTTGGACAAAAGCTGAGAGCAATGTATGAATAAATATGGAGATATTAGGCACCCTTGGTAGAATCCACATTTTTCTTCAATCCAGGTGGAGAGCTTCCCATTAATCAGTAAGGATAATTTTGGTTGCTAAAAACACTCCATGATCCAATCAGAGAATACCTTTGGAAAACCAAAATATTTCAAAACATTGCTAAGTGAATCCCAACACATACTACCATATGCCTGTTCCATATTTACTTTGAATGAAACCAAACCTTTAGATGCTTTTGAATATTTGAATTTATGAAATGCTTCTTGAGTAATGAGAGTGTGATCCATCAAAGATCTTCCGCTTAAGAATGTAGCTTGTTCTTCTGAAACTAGCTTATGAATAGATTTTTTCTTTCCACTCAACAGAATTTTTTCCACTATATTATAAATAGAATTACAAAGACTAATAGGTCTATAATGGATTGGAGTTGTTGGATTTTCAATTTTTGGGATCAGCACTATTAAAGTTTCTTTCCACCCCTTATTCATTTTTCCCGAATGAAAAAAAATACTGAATAGAATTCCAAATGTCATTCTTAACAAAGCACCAAAATTTTTTAATGAAAGAGTAAGTTATACTGTCATTACCCGGTGAAATATTCAATTTGGAATTGAATACCACCTCTTCCAACAAAAGATCTTCCATAAATTTGTTCTTCCCTGTCTCGTCCATCAAGTAGTTGGGACTTGGCCAACCATTGACGCAGCTACAACTCTATCTCCATTTTTCTTTGAAGAATTTTGAAAAAACATCCAAAATCTATTATTTTTCTTCCATAACTTTCCCATCTTCATTCTAAATTTTAATGAATCCATTCGTGTATCTTCTAGCTCCAGAAAGTGAATGATAAACTTTGAATTGCTATCCATATCCGAAATCCAATTCACTATCGCTCTCTATTTCCACCAAGAGTTCAGCCTTGCTAGAACAGTGTTCAATTAGGCTACCTTTGAATTGAGCATCCATCTGTCTTCATTTGATAGTCACCCCACCTCCGATTCTTTCAACTGTAGCATCCAAATCTCTGTTTTTAGTTCATCTCTTCAGACTTCAAACTTTTTATGTTTGTACTTACTCTAAAAATATAATGCTTTCATTGTTCTTCGGAATTTGAGATTCAAAATTTCAGCAAAGTCACCTTTGGAATTTTTATTCCAATAAGCTTGAACAATACCTTTTGCAGTCGGATAAGAAGCCCAAACTTCCTCATATCTAATGATCTTCTCAGATTTGAATTTTTCCTCCAAAAAACATAGTAAGACCAGACAGTGGTCTGAAGCCACTCTAGCAATGTGTTTAATCACCATTTTATTTGATGATTTCAAAGCTTCAGTATTTAGAAAGCATCTATCCAGTCTTTCTAAGAACCTAGCTCCACCCACTTTATTGTTGCACCAAGTGAATTTTGGGCCAATAAAATTGATTTCATGAAAGTCATTATTTACTAGGAATGTTTTCATTTCTTTAGAAGCAATGGAAAACATGAAAGTTTTGCCACCTCTTTTGTCTTGCTTTGACAGCAAACAATTGAAATCTCCTCCAATAGCCATAGGAACATTTGTAGCAGTGAATTCTTCCAATTTTTCCAATAGAGCTCTCCTTTGAACAACCTCCCTACTGCCATACACGACTGCTATTCTCCAAAGACCTTTGTTCTGTATCCTAAGATCTCCTATAACCACTTGTTGAGAGAAATCTAGTATAGAGAAAGAATCCATATTGATTTTCCATAGAACAATGATGCGTCCTGACAAGACATCGAATGGAACTTAAAAAAAGTCCCAATCATCTCCAATAAGTGACTTCATATCCAATCTACTGAAAGAAGAAACTTTTGTTTTTAATAATCCCACCAAAATTACACCATTATCTCTTACTACTTCTTTGAGGTATAGAGAGGCTTGTTTCTTTTTTCCCCCTCTATAGTTCCAAAACATGATGGAAACCATTAATAATTAATAAGGGAAGAAGTCCCCACCTTGTCTTTCCCTTCACCATCCTTCTTCTTGTTTCTAGAAAGCAACCTAATAGGCCCCAAGCTCTTGAGTTCCTTGGAAAGTTTGACCTTAGAGTCTGAAGATCCATCCTCAAGAACTCCCCTTGCTCAAATAATTTCCTGATCCAGAGCAGCTGAAGGGATTCCATTAACCATATTCTCAATAATTTTCCCATCATTCTCTTTAGTAACAAGATGAGCAGCTTCTATAAATTCTTCTGGATTAGTAAAATTAATCATTTCTTTTGTATTTAAATCATCCTCCTTCCCACCTCCTTGAATAATAGAATCCACATTCTCTTCTAAGACAAATTCCCCTTCTTCAATTGAATATAATAAAACAACAAATTTATTCCTTCCTTCTAATAATACATTGATATCACAACAAACCTTTTGAAGCTAGGAATCAAATGTTTTTTTTTATTTGTCATTTCAGTAAGATCTTCTACACTAGGATCAAGTCTTCTTGGCTCCAGTGTTAGTTTTTTCTTCAGTCGGCTTCCCATTGTCATTGTTGCCATCATGTTTGATCATATATTCCTTCACAACCTGCTTACTTTTTTTAAAATTAACCTTCTTTTGATTAAATGACTTCTATTTCCCATAATGCACGTGGATCCATAGACTATAAGTACTATCATTTGCATTGGATGATTCACTCATTTTTCCTTCAAAAGATGAACTTGTAGGATTAACTTCTTTGAGTACAGGAACCTCTACTTCTATAGATGTCATATGTTTACTTCCAATTGTCAATTCAAGACATTTATGTTTTGAATGCCCAATTCTACCACAATTATAACAGAGATTGGGGATCTTTTCATACTCAAATTTCTGATAAAACCATCTCTAATTTCTTTCCACCCAAACACCAAGGCGAAGTTTCTTTTCAATTTGAATATGGACACAAATCCTTGCAAATTCCCTCCTCCCCCATTGGAACTTGTTATCATCAATTAATAAAAATATATTATTCTAGTTATTTTTTATAGGAAAATTTAAAAAATGTTAGAAATTATAAGGAGACTATAGCACCGCAGTGGCCATCAAAACTACGTAGCAGCACCATCTTTAAAAAATGGTAGAAATTATACATTACAATATTGAGTTCTCTGTTAGCAAGTATAACGTGAAAGTTTGTGAGAGTTGTTAAGCCCTTATAAACAAGTCCTTAAGTTAACCAAGAGGGGGAAGGTGGGGGTTTTGAATGCCCAATTCTACCACAATTATAACATATATTGGGGATCTTTTCATACTCAAATTTCTGATAAAACCATCCCTAATTTCTTTCCACCCAAACACCAAGGTGAAGTTTCTTTGCAATTTGAAAATGGACACAAATCCTTGCAAATTCCCTCCTCCCCCATTGGAACATGTTATCATCAATTAAGTAAGGTTTTCCTACCTTATATGCGATTCTGCATACATTGATTTCATCCCAGCAATGTAGAGGTAAGTTCGGCAACCTGATCCATATAGGTGCTGTTAGTCCTCTTAATGATTTAGTAGAAAATTGAGATATCAAGAATTTCTTGGCTGCTATGCTTCATCATTAAGAGGAAATTTCTTGGCTGTTATGCTATGTGCAAATTCCCTCTTAATGATCCAAATTTAACCTTACCGGAAACATTGGCTGATATGCTTCATCATTAATCAACAATTTCTTCCCTTTCATGATATCAAGAACAATCTTCATTTTATTTAACAATCCACCCTCAATGATTTTCAATGGTTTGAATTTCCCAGGATTCAGGCAACTTTTAAAACCAGCCGCTTCTTCAGTTGAAACATTTCCGCCGAAAGCAGGAGGAGATGATTTGAAAAAACTTTGGTTTTGAGAATTAGGTATTCCTATAATGTGCTTCCTGGTTACCTGTTTAGACGATGGCCGGTGATCAGAGGCCATCACAGGATAATTGGGATTTTCTGCCAAATTGAATTTTTGAATTACCAGCTTCTCTCTCTAAAATTTTCCCATAGCTTCTTTCTCTAGACAATGTATTATTCTCTGATTAGGAGAAATAAAATGCTTCTTACAAATATATCCTAAGATTGCTAAAATGCTTCAAAATCTTTTTCAACCATTATAAACACATTTTTAATAGATTTAACCTATGCTTATACCCTAAACCCATTCTTAGACCCAGATTCTCCCAATCTAAATCCTAAGGAGCTCTTAGCGTCAATTGTAAAACCCCTATAGCATTTTGAGAATCCCATCTTAGCCTTAGAATAGGATTAAGGATTGAAGAGGCTCCTTAATATGGTCATAGTATAAACTGGAGTGATAAGTTTAAATTATGTACTATTTTATATATTTTATTTTTAATAAAAATATATTATTCTAGTTTTTTTTTATAGGAAAACTTAAAAAATGTTAGAAATTATAAGGAGGCTATAGCACCGCAGTGGCCATCAAAACTACGTAGCTGCACCATCTTTAAAAAATGGTAGAAATTAGACATTACAATATTGAGTTCTCTGTTAGCAAGTATAACGTGAAAGTTTGTGAGAGTTATTAAGCATGAAGATACAATGGCTGCCAAATATACTTACCAAGTGCCTTGATAAAGCTTAAATAGAGGGCTTTAAAAAACCCTAAAAATCAACTATGGTGGAAAGGATCATTTAGGATGATTTTAGGATAGTCCAATACAATGTGCTTAAATAGTGGGCTTAAAAAAACTCTAAAAACTAAATTCTAGAACCAAATAGCATCTTGGATGATCTCAAAATCATCCAGTATGATGTGCAAAATTTGACCTGATAGTCCTGGATGATCAATTCAAATTTGTACAGATCATCCAAAATGATATTATGGATTGTCCTGGATGATTAGAAAAAAGATTATGGTATTTCATCTTGGATGATTTAGTAAAATCAAATATGTTGTCAAACATTATTTAATATTATATATAGATCATCTAGAATGATCTAATTGAACAATTTGACCATAATTTGTCTTCTAATCATTTGATCAATTTTGGCATGATTGGCAATGATTGTCCATGATGATCTAGATTGTCTGGGATTATTAGAACAAAATTTGAATATTAAATCCTTGCCTAAATTATTAGTGATGACTATTTTAAATAATCATAAAGGATCATCCTAGATAAATATAAACATCCAGTATGATTAGTTCAAAACATGTACTTCTAGTTTTGATTAGATCTCACTCAGCTAAGTGTGTATGTGCATGGACACCAAGCTTGCAAACACCTTTACAGGACTTGACTCAAGAAATCAAAATTATATCAATGAATATTACAAACTCTTTATAGGATAACCTTATTCTACCCAATCCTAAGATTTAATTCTTTATTAGATGGTGCATTATGTTCCAGAAATATTAGTATACACACAAACAAATATAGAATGAAAAATATTAGGAGAAATAAAGATGTTTGTTATCATAAAAAATATAAACTCATGAGCCCGAGTCACAACAATTTCCCAGTTTTTGATGTTGTCAAATATTACTGGTGAATTTGCATACAAAAAGTATTTTTTTCTAATCTTCCATACACTAAGATAAAAATTTTAAAAACAGGGGAAAATAAAATTTCCTTTCCTTTTTTTTAAATAAAATAAGTAAAATAAAACCAAAAACTAGATAAAAATATAGGCTAAAATAGATACACAAAAACAACAGTACATTCTCCCCCTTTAATATTATAAAAAAGAAAAGGAACATAGAAAACCAAAATAGTAAAAGCCGATAAACAAAAAATCAATGATCCTTGATCTAGTGAAGATGATGTTTTTAGAAGAATGAGTTTGAAATTTCAAATTTTCTTGGAATGTGAAAGTTATCTCTTGATTTAATTCAAAAACTTAGTAAAGTATAAACTAACAACGTATAACCCAAAAAGTTTACATATTTAGAAATTATTAATCCAAGCTCAAGTTTTTTCAAAAGTTAAAAAACTTTTCATGTCATCATCTAAATCAAGGAGTAAATTAGAGAAGGAAACACTAATCTTCTCAAAATTCCTTTCATTAAATATATATATAATATAATATTAATGCAAAAATTGGTGAATCAAGAATCATGAGTTTTAAACTCAAGTATCAAAATATCAATAGATAAAAGGGTATTCTTGATTTAAGAAATACAAGAAAGGTAATCTAACTTATTAGGGGCTCATTTTGTACCTATAAATTATTTTTTGGCACACATTGTTCATCTTTTGTTTTTTGATAAACTTTGTGTATCTTTCCATATTTGGTGTCATTGCACATCACTTTATTTTTGATAGACTTTGTATATCTTTTCATATTTGGCATCATTGCACATTTTCTCATCTTTGGGCTTATTTTGTATCTCTTTTCTTTTCAATAAATATGATAGCTTTTTGTAATTTTAAAAACTAAAGAAAACCCATCATAATGACAAAAATGAACAGCTTGATTAAGAAAATAATGAGGTGGAAATGATCCCTATGAGATAAAAAAATGTAAGGAGATGAAAAAAGTTCAAATTTAAAGTCCAATTTATAATTTGATGACTAGTTTGAATTAAAAGTAAAATAACCTCATTAAGAAATGAGATAGAGAGACAAAATCACAAGTTTCCTTCCTTTGACTGTTTTTAGAGAAGTCAACCACAACTTACATAAAAAATAAAAAAATAGGAGGCAAATTTTTCATTTTTTTGGAAAAAAAAATCATTAAAAAGGATTTCATTTTTTAAAGTATAAAAAGTGATACGTGTGTGTTAATCAGAAATAACTACAAAACAAATGTAAAGACAAATTTAAGCTTTTTAATAAAAAAAAAACTAAGAAGAAAAAAAATAAAACCTAAATAGAACACATAAAATAATGAAAAACACAACGAATAAAAATATACATGCATACAAAAAACGAATAAACACACAAGCAAGGCTTTAACATCATCTTGCTTCTGGTCTAATGATTTAGAAGCTAGGTTTGCCCATAAGATTTTTGCTTTTTATTATTTTCCCTTTCTACAATTTGCTTAACTTTACCAATTACCTTTGTTGGAAGAGTTTTAAAATTAGGGTAGTGATTTTTAATATGTCCAAATTTCCTACAACCAAAATAAATAATATCACAGAAATATTAACATTCTTACCATTTTTTATTTTTATTCCACTTTTGTTGATGTTGATTCTTGTGATTCAGTGTATTTTCAAATTTACTTTTAAAAACATCACTTTCATCATCAATTAAGGCACTTTTCTCCATATATTTAGTTTTTAGTACTATCATTTCACCTGCATCCAAAAGCCTTTGACCAAAACTTTTCTCCTAGACAATAAATGGGCCAATCAAATTATCAATAGAATATTCATTCAATTTTTTTAGATTCAAAAATAGCAATGACTTTGGGATCAAACTTATCAAGTCGACAATGTAGAATTTTATTGACTTTTTAAGAGTATGAAAATTATTTACCTAAAGAATGTAATGATGTCATAATTTGAATAAACCTAATATATATCTATATTCGTCTCATAAGAATTCATGCAAAATAGTTCATAATGTTGTATTAAAATATTGAACCTGGATTGCTTGATTTCACAAGTACCATCATATATAGTGTGTAATTTAACCCAAATTTCCTTTCTCGTAGTACACGAGGATACTAGCATACAATCTTCACAATTCAAAGAACATAAAAAAAGTTTAAAGATTTAGCATTTAATTTAGTATTGATTTGTTCTATCCTACAATCTTCACAATAAAAGGAATATTAATTTTAATTCAATTTATAACACATGATGATACACAATGACCAGTTAGAATTATGTCATATTCGATTGTCAATTGATTGCAAAAAAGTAGAAATGATAATTGTCTAAAAAAAATTCTAATAAAGATGGTCTGGTTATTGAATATCCTTCCAAAAGTATTATGATTATAAAAATTAGTCATTTACTAAAATTCAAAAGTTTTTAAAAACTCAATTTATGAATCCCGCACTGATACCACTTGGAAGTTCATGAGGGTTGTTAAGCCCTTATGAACTAGTCGCTAGGCTAACCAAGTGTGGGGGTGAATTTAATATTTAAAAACTTATTTAACTAAAAGAAAAATATTCCTATATCTTATAGTGGAAATGAATTAAATTAATAGTAAAGAGATTAATCAAAGATTTCACACAAACAGTTAATAATACTAAAAATAAAGTGCAAAAAATAATCATGAAGAACACATCAAATTTATAAATTTTTAATCCAACTAATGCTACATCCACTCCTCGAAGGCACACTCCAAATATTTCACTAAACCTTTAGTGACTCTCCTTTAACCCCAAAAGCTAAGTGGAGAAGCCTTCACAAAATAACTTACACTTTTCTAAGTGCGGCGGAGTAGCCGGGTCCTTTTATCTTCCAGTACAATGAGTAAAATTTGACCTAATATTCATGGACAATATCATGATAGTCTTAGATAATAAATTTTGATTTGTACAGATCATCCACGATGATATTATGAATTGTCTTGGATGATTAGAAGAAAAATAATGGTATTTTGTCTGAGCCAATTTAGGAAAATTAAATATGTCAGCGAACTTCATCTAGTATGATATACAGATAAACTAGGATGATTTGATTGAATAATTTAACCATAATTAGTCCCCTAATTGCTTGATCAATTTAAGAAAGATTGGCATTAATCATCAAGGATGATCTAGATTATCCAGGATGATTCAAACAAAGTTTGAATATTAAATTCTTATCTAAATTATCATTGGCAGTTATTTCCAAGATCATAAAGGATCATCTTGGATGATCGAAATTATATAATATGATTAGTTCAATGAGGTGATCATCTTGGATGATCTAAATCATCCAGTATGATTAGTTCAAAACTTAAACTTCTGGTTTTGACTAGATATCACTCTCCTAAGTGTGTATTTACATGGAGACCAAGCTAACAATCACCTTTACAGGACTTGACTCATGAAATCAAAATTACATCAATGAATATTATAGTCTTTTTTTTTTAGCATAACCCTATTCTACCCAATCTTAAGCTTTGATTCTTTGTTGGATGGTGCATGATATTCTTGAAATGTTAGTATACACACAAACAAATATAGAATAAAAAATATTAGGAGACATAAAGATGTTTGTTATAATAAAAAACATAAACTTGTGAGCTTGAGTCATAACACTATGGTGGAAAAACATCCAACACTGCAGTGTCACCAGGACCGTGGCATCAAATACTCATCTTGATAGTGTCATATTCTCTATTTTCAAATATCATGGACAATAATTTCTCATGTATTGGTGTAATGTTTTCCACTCAGGCGCTATAGTTCTCAAATAATAACATCATCGCATGCGATGTTGTAGTTTTAACTACTAAAGTCCTTGTTCTCTTAGTGAAGAAATGTGACATTGAAAAGAACTTTTTTTTTACTCTGAAGAGAAAAAAACCTTAAAAAATAAAAAAAATTATGAAAATAGCTGAACTCTGTACTAGATCATGATCATTCTAGACCACTTAGGGATTTTTCATTAGAGAATTAATAGACCTATGATCAAAGATAATGATTTTGAATTAAACTTATTATAATTCAAATGATTAAAAATTCTAGTATGGGGGAACTTCTATTAAAGATATCAATTTAAATTTAGCCTAATTATTAGAAATTTGAACAACATATAAGTACAATGGTGTCAGTGATAGTGTTATTAGACTTAGATTGTTCTCATTCTCTTTAAGAGATAAAGCTAAGATTTGATTGACTTATTTATACCTAGGCTATATAACTACTTGAAATGAATGGTTTATTTAACTTTCACTGATTTATCACAAATCTAGCCACTTGGACAATCTAAAGAAAAAACAGAAGAGCAAGTAATCACTACTAGGACTACATCAGATCTTTCACCAAAAACCTTCAAGAAATCAAGCCAAGAAGAAGAAAGAACAAACAGGTTATGAAAAGATTTCCAAACCCATTTATTGAACAAAAAAAGATCCTTCAAGAAAAACTTCAATCTTTAAAATGAATAACTGCAGCAACACCGGGTCGACGATGTCCCCATGTCAAAATGGGCTTGAATGATATCTAAGAGAAAGAGAACCATAATTTTGAATTATTTGAACTATAATACCAGCCGTCGGCCACATAGGGCCGATGACCGATCTCCAAGAACACCATCTTTTCGCTAAAAAATATGAAGGAAATTCGAAATCACCCTCATCTGAGGTTTAGATTGAAGACTAAGGCATAAAATCCAGACCAAGAACCTCCGACGGCCACACCGGATAGATGGAGGAACACCAAAATCCAAAGAGAGTCCAAAATCACCTTCCTCTTCCATTTAAACATACCAAAGCATCTACCTGACACTTTCATTTCGCAATTCAAATCGATCAAGATCACGAAGATCATCCCTGCCAAGATCGCCTCGTCTTAGGAAATGTTTCGCCAAAACTAATTCCAAATCAATCACCTTCGCCAAAATAGGCTAAAGGAGAACCTCACGTAGATGGAAATCCACCGAACTCTAAAGCATCACCAATATGCCAAGATTGCATTGTTTCGATAAAATCTCCAAGAGCACCGAGATCGCTCTCCGCTCCTCCAGTTCTTCATTCCGTCAAAATTGATAGAGACACACCGAGGACCTCTGTCGGCCATACAAGGTCGACGGAGAACCACTGATCACCTTCATTCCATCAAAACTGCTATTCTCTGCTCCGCTCCTAAGAATTGGTAGGTTGTAGCAAAGACCTCCATTTAAGGAAATGCTTTGGAAATGCCCTTACCATGCTTTATCTGATTTGTTGGTTTTTCAAACATTTTATAATGATTATTAGGATCTCCTAATGTAATCATAGATGTTGTTGTTGTTGGAGGATCATTAATGTCTAAGCCATTTGAGAAATAATATAAATTAATAGAAAAAATGACTACTAAAAAATTTTAGCATCCTGTGATAAGATAAATCCAAAGAGAGTAGCTAAATTTTTTAAGTATTATGCTTTGTCAATATTAACTCCATATGTTGTAACAATTTCTAAGAAGTTGAGCATAATAGGAGTGAATTCTAGATTAGGAATTTAATCATCTTTGTAATTAGAAAATTTAAATTTAATTAAAAATGGTAATGTACAAGGGTATAAAAATATTATTTTTTTAGAAGATAATATAATTTCGAGTCCACTACATATAATCCATGTTAGAGAAACCATCCTGTTTTTTATTGGTCAAATAATAGAGGGTAACAATCAATGGAATTCTATTCAAAATAATTAAGAAGTAAATTAGAACAATCCTCAACAAGTTGCTATTAATCCTGAACCTATATACACTCTAAGATTTAATCAAAGTAAATAATTTAGAAGTAGAAAAATACCATTGAGAGATATAGTGGGAAATTTAGGGATTTAATTATAAAATTTAGTTACTTCTACCAAAAATTTTGAAGCCCAATTAAGTCAGCATGTAATTTTGGTCAGTAGTGGACCACTTTGATCATTACATTGCAATATCGATGTTAAACTGAAGGAAAAGAAGAGGATCCTAATAAAAATCATTTAAAGCATGCTAGAAATGTACCCTAGAAAAATTGATAAATCTAAGCAAGTCTACTTTAAGATTATAAACTTCACGTTGTATGGGAGGCTACCCATTTACATATTTAGTAATCTTATTGTGATGGGGAGTGGTTCTTTATGAACTAGTTATCTTATACCCTGTAATTTAATTTAATATTTATCACATGTTTTATATTTTTCTATTATTCATATATAAGAATGTGTTATTTACCAATATTTATTTATATTTTTATTTACATTTGATTAAATTATCCTTATACTTATATTTTTATATTGTCTTTCATTAATATCTTCATAGTTTGATTATTTAACTAACCCTAATAAATAAGATATTAAAATTTAATAAAATTAGGATAATGGTTTAGATTGAAGGCATTGGTTAGGGTGGACGATACTATGTAACCTTTTTTTTTCACCCAATGGTTTTTTTTCTAGTTTGTTTAATGTGGTTCGACTAATTTTGGCCTAGATTTCTAGAATTTGGTTGTTATGTATTTTTATTAGATTTTACCATCCAAATTTATCAATCATTATAATTGGCCTGACTGGTTGCATCCTTTAAGTTTTCTAGTTATGGCGCATGTGTTATTGGTCTATTATGCTTACCGTTAGGTCTACTTGGCATGTTTTGAAGATCTTCTTGGAGGAGCAGCTATCCACATCCTTTGTTGTTTATATTTATTTCTTTACTCCAATTCATCACAGCTGGGGTGTTGTTTCAATTAAAATATTCAATTATTTTTTATGTTGCTTCACGTGATGGATGGCTTTAGTTTTTAATTTTCTTTCAATTTACACCATGTATTTTAATTTATCTTTCTACTCTTAATAATTATATGCGGGATATCATGCCTTTTGTTTTTGTTTTTGAAGCAATGTAAATAGCAAATTTTTTTAATAAAAAAAGGAAATACAATCTATGAGATAGCTATCCTATCACAATCTTCTCATATATAAGTGATAAAAAGAGAAGGAAGATTATTATGAAAAAAGTCCCAAAAGTGGCTAACTTCCAAAACATAGGTTACACAAAAATCCTCAACCTTATTCTTCTCTCTAGAAATATAACGAAAATTAATATGTTTAAAATCATAAAGAAAATATAAATCTAAAGAGGGAGAATTTACTTTGCTAACCAAGTATTTATGCAATAGCTTAATAACATTTATATTATCTCCTTCAATAAAAAATACCTTCAGCTTCGTTCATCCAATCTTAAAGGACGTCCTTTAAGGAAAGGATTGCTAAAAGCTCTAATTGAGCGACCTCTCAAACATAAATCCATTTGCCAAAAGCCACAAGAAATTTTCCTTTATCATCTCTAACAACTCCAATTCTCGCAAGGTTCAAGTTCAAAAGAGAAGCATCAATATTTAATTTGATCCACTTTAGAGGTGGGGGTGCCAAACTTTACAATTCAATTTTTCGAACTAATTAGCATCCCAATCATCCAAAATAGGATTTATAAATGGCTTGATTGAATTAGCAATGATTTCAGCTGAAATAAAAGTTGGAGATTGAGATGGCTTGCCATGCTTGATGGCATTTCCATCCTTCAAAAAGTAAAAAACTAAGGAGCAATAGATCCTAGCCAATAATTCATTCTTGATAGAAATAGTTTTAAGATTCTTCAACATATCAAAAATTGACTGAAATGTAGGGATTAGAATTCCCCAACTTTTCAAAACATTGAAGACCTTAATAAGTTTCTTATAGGAGATTGAAATATGATTGATATCATCTTCAAGACAACAACCTCTTGGACATTGATTTAAGACTTGAAACCTTCTATAATTCATCCAACAATTAGTAAGAAGAGCATCTTTTCTAAGTCTCCACCAACAAAGAAAAATTTTGGGATGCAATTTAATTTTCCTCAGACATTTGATGTCATCTAAATTAGACATCCTGAATTTTTCTTCAAATGCCAATGGTTAAATGGTTTTACCAGAAAATTAATGAATAATATCTAATTTGTCCTCCTCTTATATAGAATCTATCTGAACTTTCTTAATAACATCTATTAACTCTTCACCAAATACATCTCTAAAAATATTTAGATACCAAGACTTGCTTTCATAAAGAACTCAACCATACAGACTTCCAATAAGTTTGCATTGACAAAGGTTGGCCAAATACTAATTGGTTTGTCCCTAATCCATGTATCATTAAGGATACTAAATTTAGTACCATTACCAATCCTCCATCTTACTAATGGTTTCATGTTATTTTCTCCATCCAATAGGATCTTCCACGTATCTGAATTACCCCTTTGAGAAGAGGTCCATATGTTCTCACCATATTTGGCTCTAATAATTATGTTAACTAATGAATTTGGCTTTTGGATAAAATTCCAAGAAAGCTTAGCTCTCATTGGTATTTCCCAACTCAAGGTTCAGTGAAAAACGAGACCACCATTCTTGGAAGGAAGACAAAGTTCAGGTCAACAGATGTAATGCATACCTTGCTTACCAATCTCTTTATGCCACAAAAAATTCCTGCTCAACTTGTCAAGCTCAATTAGAATACCTTTAGGAACCTAAGAACGATTGATAAAGTATGATGGAAGTGAAAGAAGGGAAGAATTAATTAATGTTACTCTTCCATCAAGGGATAAAAATTTGTTTCCCTATGAATTCAGCTTATAAAGAGAATGCTTGATCAGATTTTGAAAATCAGCCATCGTGTTCCTTTATAATTTAAAATGAAGTCTAAGATAAACTAATTCTTGAATAACTCTAAATCCACTTTGATTTGCAATAATCCTCTTCTTCCTCCTCATCCTACCCTTAGAGAAAAGAATCATAGATTTGCTACGGTTAATGACTTGTCCAGTCCAAGAATAGTACTTTGAAAGAATACCTTAAATAAACTTCAACGAATGTGATTTAGCCACAACAAACATCAATACGTCATCTGCATAATGTAGATGATAAATTCTCTCTGCATGTGGAGAAAATTTAATTCCCACTTCCAAATCATTTTTTTGAAAAGCTTTGGAAAGAAGTTTAGAACAATGAATGAAGAGAAAAAGAGACAAGGGACAACATTGTCTAAAACAACATTCAACAAGAATCTAGTTAGAAAGATTCCCATTAATCATCAGTATTAATCTAGATAACATCACACATTGTATAACCATGTAAATGAATTTGATTGGAAAATTCATAACAATCATAACTTGCATTAATGTTTTGCAATTCATACTACCTTTATCTTTTTTCATATAAACCTTTAAAGAAAAAAATGCCTCTTGGAATTGGAGAAATAGAGCCTACGAAAAAAAATTTTGAGCCAAAAGACAATGATCTGAAATAGATCTATTAGGAACATAGACTACTTTCTCTTCAGAGATAAGATATGGTAACACAATCTTTAGCTTATTTAGAATCATTTTTGCAACTATCTTATAAGTGGTTTGGCAAAAACTAATGGGTCTAAATTTTCAAGGCTCACAAGCATTATCCACTTTGGGTATTAGAATAACAAGAGTGTCTTGCTAATTAGAAGGCTATCCACTAGATTGAAAAAAGAAGTTGATATCATTCCAAACATCAATTTTGATAATATCCCAAAAGAATTTAAATAAATGGGTGAAATACCATCAATGGCCAGAGATTTATTCAACACCATTTGAAAGACAACAATCTTTAGCTCATGCATAGAATATTC
>NW_021319448.1:463257-511813 GCF_001605985.2 Dendrobium catenatum
AAAAAACATAAACTTGTGAGCTCGAGTCATAACACTATGGTGGCAAAACATCCAACACTGCAGTGTCACCAGCACCGTGGCATCAAATAGTAATCTTGGTAGTGTCATATTCTCTATTTTCAAATATCATGGAATAACAATTTCTCATGTATTGGTGTAATTTTTTCCACTCAGCCGCCATAGTTCTCAAATAATAACATCACCGCATGCGATGTTGTAGTTTTAACTACTAAAGTCCTTGTTCTCTTAGTGAAGAAATGTGACATTGAAAAGAACTTTTTTTTTTACTCTGAATAGAAAAAAAACTTTAAAAATAAAAAAAAAAATTTATGAAAATAGCTGAACTCTGTACTAGATCACGATCATTCTAGACCACTTAGGGATTATTCATTAGAGAATTAATAGACCTATGATCAAAGATAATAATTTTGAATTAAACTTGTTATAATTCAAATGATTAAAAATTCTAGTATGGGGGAACTTCTATTAAAGATATCAATTTAAATTTAGCCTAATTGTTAGAAATTTGAACAACATATAAGTATAATGGTGTCAGTGATAGTGTTATTAGACTTAGATTGATCTCATTACCTTTAAGAGATAAAGCTAAGATGTGATTGACTTATTTATACCTAGGCTATATAACTACTTGAAATGAATGGTTTATTTAAGTCTCTTAACGAGTATTTCCCATCTTAAAAAATTGTCAAACTTATAAATGATATCATTTCTTTTACCATGTTTGAAAAAGAATCAATTTATGAGAGTTCTGAGATATTTAAGGAAATTCTTTTTTTTTTTTTAAGGGGATGCTTGTAGTATTAAACAAAAAAAGCTATTACAAACTAGAAAGCAAAAGACAAAGTAAGTCATTCAAAACTTTCATAATGGATATGAGATCTACTACTTCCCATTTTAAATCTATTGGGGTGATGGGGATACCAAATATTTAAATAACTTAAGGTTGGTTAGTATCCTAGAGTTTCCAAAGGATAAAAAATGAAAAATGGTAAGAATCTCATAAAACATTACAACAGTACCAAAAAAGAAAACAAGGCCTAAAAAGAAAAAAAAATAAAAACATAAACCTGAAAAAGTAAAAAATAAAAACAACTAAAACAAAAGCCAATCCTAAAGAATCTCCAAATCCAACCTTCGTAGCAAAGGTTTCCTCATCATGCCCCAAAATCTTCTTCCCTGAAATAGTAAAAAGTTGATCTCTCCATCTAACCTCAATCCAAAGAGGCCATATTACAAACTCATCTTCACTAGGAAAAGCCATATTGACATTCTTTTGACATAAGAACTCAAAAGCAGAATCTGAGGCCATATAGAACCACGAGCACCTCTTAGATTTATAACCTCCAATATCCAAAATCTCCACTTCCAGAAAGCTTACAAAAAGCAAGCCTTGAACTTCAAAGTACAAAACAATAAAATCCATTAGCTTTGGTGAGATGGAATCCCACTTCAAGCCATCAACAAAACATTCAGATAGTCCCAGAAAGCTTACAAAAAGCATGCCTTGAACTTCAAAGTACAAAACAATAAAATCCATTAGCTTTGGTGAGATGGAATCCCACTTCAAGACATCAACATAACATTCAGATAGTCCCAAACTTCCTTGGAAAATCCAAACAACCAAACAATCATCCTTAGATGATCCACTAAGCGACATCCAAAGAACTGCAATAATCCCGGTATTCAAGACCGAATCCTCTTGAAACATAACTTTCACTTCCTTAAAATAAGAAGGAGGTATGAAACCTCCATGAATAAATAAAATCTCCATTATCTTCATAAAGGAGACAAGAACACCAACCGCATGCTTAATCATAATACCATCACATCCAACAATACTAATATCCTCCTTCCCAACCACATAGCTACCAGTTCTCTTGACAACCTTACCATAACAAACCTCACAAGCAGAAATGACTTTGACAAATCCTCCACCAAATTTGTTATCCAAACTCAATACATGAGTAAAACCAAAAGAAAATCTAACAACTTTCACTGATTTATCACAAAATAGCCACTTGGACAATCTAAAGAAAAAATAGAAGAGCAAGCAATCACTACTACGACTACATCATATCTTTCACCAAAAACCTTCAAGAAATCAAGCCAAGAAGAAGAAAGAACAAATAGGTTATGAAAAGATTTCCAAACCCATTTATTGAACAAAAAGAGATCCTTCAAGAAAAACTTCAATCTTTAAAATGAATAACTGTCGGCAACACCGAGTCGACGACGTCCCTCTGTCAAAATGTGCTTGAATGATATCTAATAGAAAGAGAACCATAATTTTGAATTATTTGAACTATAATACCAGTCATCGACCACATAGGGCCAATGACCGATCTCCAAGAACACCATCTTTTCGCTAAAAAATATGAAGGAAATTCAAAATCACCCTCATCTGAGGTGCAGATTGAAGACTAAGGCATAAAATCCAGACCAAGAACCTCCGTCGGCCACACCGGACAGATGGAGGAACACCGAAATCCAAAGAGACTCTAAAATCACCTTCCTCTTCCATTTAAACATACCAAAGCATCTACCTGACACTTTCATTTCGCAATTCAAATCGATCAAGATCACCAAGATCATCCCTGCCAAGATCGCCTCGTCTTAGGAAATGTTTCGCCATAACTAATTCCAAATCAATCACCTTCACAAAAATAGGCTAAAGGAGAACCTCACGCAGATGGAAATCCACCGAACTCTAAAGCATCGCCAATATGCCAAGATTGCATTGTTCTGATAAAATCGCCAAGAGCGCCGAGATCGCTCTCCGCTCCTCCAGTTCTTCATTCCGTCAAAATTGACAGAGACACACAAAGGACGTCCTTCGGCCATACAAGGCCGACGGAGAACCACTGATCACCTTCGTTCCATCAAAACTGCTCTTCTCTGCTCTGCTCCTAAGAATTGGTAGGTTGAAGGAAAGACCTCCATTTAAGGAAATGCTTTGGAAATGCCCTTACCATTCTTTATCTGATTTGTTGGTTATTCAAACATTTTATAATGATTATTAGGATCTCCTAATGTAATCACAGATGTTGTTGTTGGAGGATCATTAATGTCTAAGCCATTTGAGAAATAATATAAATTAATAGAAAAAATGACTACTAAAAAATTTTAGCATCCTGTTGATAAGATAAATCCAAAGAGAGTAGCTAAAATTTTTAAGTATTATGCTTTGTCAATATTAACTCCATATGTTGTAAATATTTCTAAGAAGTTGAGCAAAATAGGAGTGAATTCTAGATTAGGAATTTAATCATCTTTGTAATTAGAAAATTTAAATTTAGTTAAAAATGGTAATGTACAAGGGTATAAAAATATTATTTTTTTAGAAGATAATATAATTTCGATTCCACTATATATAATCCATGTTAGAGAAACCATCCTAATTTTTATTTGTCAAATAATAGCAGGTAACAATCAATGGAATTCTAGTCAAAATAATTAAGAAGTAAATTAGAACAATCCTCAACAAGTTGCTATTAATCCTGGACCTATATATACTCTAAGATTTAATAAAAGTAAATAATTTAGAAGTAGAAAAATACCATTGAGAGATATAGTGAGAAATTTAGGGATTTAATTATAAAATTTAGTTACTTCTACAAAAAAGTTTGAAGCCCAATTAAGTCAGCATGTAATTTTGGTCAGTAGTGGACCACTTGGATCATTACATTGCAATATTGATGTTAAACTGAAGGAAAAGAAGAGGATCCTAATAAAAATTATTTGAAGCATGCTCGAAATGTACCTTAGAAAAATTGATAAATCTAAGCAAGTGTGCTTTAAGATTATAAACATCACGTTGTATGGGAGGCTACCCATTTACATTTTTAGTAATCTTATTGTGATGGGGAGTGGTTCTTTATGAACTAGTTATCTTATACCCTGTAATTTAATTTAATATTTATCACATGTTTTATATTTTTCTATCATTCATATATAAGCATGTGTTATTTACCAATATTTATTTATAATTTTATTTACATTTGATTAAATTATCCTAATACTTATATTTTTATATTGTCTTTCATTAATATCTTCATAGTCTGATTATTTAACAAACCCTAATAAATAAAATTTTAAAACTTAATAAAATTAGGATAATTGTTTAGATTGAAGGCATTGGTTAGGGTGGACCATACTAGGTAACCTTTTTTTTTTTCACCCAATGGTTTTTTTCTAATTTGTTTAATGTGGTTCGACTAATTTTGGCCTAGATTTCTAGAATTTGGTTGTTATGTATTTTTATTGGATTTTACCATCCAAATTTATCAATCATTATAATTGGCAAGACTGGTTGTATCCTTTTAGTTTTCTAGTTATGGCGCATGTGTTATTGGTCTACTATGCTTACCGTTAGGTCTACTTGGCATGTTTTGAAGATCTTCTTGGGGGAACAACTATCCACTTGCTTTGTTGTTTATATTTATTTCTTTACTCCAATTCATCACAGCTGGGGTATTGTTTCAATTAAAATATTCAATTATTTTTTATGTTGCTTCAGGTGATGGATGGCTTTAGTTTTTAATTTTCTTTCAATTTACACCATGTATTTTAATTTATCTTTCTAGCTTAATAATTATATGCGGGATATCATGCCTTTTTTTTTTTTGAGGCAATGCAAATAGCAAATTTTATTAATAAAAAAAGGAAATATAATCTATGAGATAGCTATCCTATCGCAATCTTCTCTTATATAAGTGATAAAAAGAGAAGGAAGATTATTATGAAAAAATTCCCAAAAGTGGCTAACTTCCAAAACATAGCTTACACAAAAATCCTCAACCCTATTCTTCTCTCTAGAAATATAATGAAAATTAATATATTTAAAATCATAAAGAAAATATAGATCTAAAGTGGAAGAATTTACTTTGCTAACCAAGTATTTATGCAATAGCTTAATAACATTGATATTATCTCCTTCAATAAAAAATACCTTCAGCTTCGTTCATCCAATCTTGAAGGACGTCCTTTAAGGAAAGGATTGCTAAAATCTCTAATTGAGCGACCTCTCAAACATAAATCCATTTGCCAAAAGCCACAAGAAATCTTCCTTTATCATCTCTAACAACAGCTCCAATTCCTGCAAGGTTCAAGTTCAAAAGAGAAGCATCAATATTTAATTTGATCGACTTTAGAGGTGGGGGTGCCAAACTTTACAATTCAATTTTTCGAACTAATTAGCATTTGAATTATCCAAAATAGGATTTATAAATGGCTTGATTGAATTAGAAATGATTTCAGCTGAAATAAAAGTTGGAGATTGAGATGGCTTGCCATGCTTAATGGTATTTCCATCCTTCAAACAGTAAAAAACTAAGGAGCAATAGATCCTAGCCAATAATTCATTCTTGATAGAAATAGTTTTAAGATTCTTCAACATATCAGAAATTTACTGAAATGTAGTGATTAGAATTCCCCAACTTTTCAAAACATTGAAGACCTTAATAAGTTTCTTATAGGAGATTGAAATATGACTGATATCATCTTCAAGACAAAAACCTCTTGGACATTGATTTAGGACTTGAAACCTTCTATAATTCAGCCAACAATTAGTAAGAAGAGCATCTTTTCTAAGTCTCCAGAAACAAAGAAAAATTTTGGGATGAAATTTAATTTTCCTCAGACATTTGATGTCATCTAAATTAGACATCCTGAATTTTTCTTCAAATTCCAATGGTTAAATGGTTTTACAAGAAAATTAATGAATAATATCTAATTTATCCTCCTCTTATATATAATATATCTGAACTTGCTTAATAACATCTATTAACTCTTCACCAAATACATCTCTAAAAATATTTATATCCCAAACTTGCTTTCATAAAGAACTCAACCAAACAGACTTCCAATAAGTTTGCATTGACAAAGGTTGGCCAAATACTAATTGGTTTGTCCCTAATCCATGTATCATTAAGGATACAAAATTTAGTACCATTACCAATCCTCCATCTTACTAATGGTTTCATGTTATTTTCTCCATCCAATAGGATCTTCCACGTATCTGAATTACCCCTTTGAGAAGAGGTCCATATGTTCTCACCATATTTGGCTCTAATAATTATGTTAACTAATGAATTTGGCTTTTGGATAAAATTCCAAGAAAGCTTAGCTCTCATTGGTATTTCCCAACTCAAGGTTGAGTGAAAACCGAGACCACCATTCTTGGAAGGAAGACAAAGTTTAGGTCAACAGATGTAATGCATACCTTGCTTACCAATCTCTTTATGCCACAAAAAATTCCTGATCAACTTGTCAAGCTCAATTAGAATACCCTTAGGAACCTAAGAATGATTGATAAAGTATGATGGAAGAGAAAGAAGGGAAGAATTAATTAATGTTACTCTTCCATCAAGGGATAAAAATTTGTTTCCCTATGAATTCAGCTTATCAAGAGAATGCTTGATCAGATTTTGAAAATCTGCCATCGTGTTCCTTTATAATTTAAAATGAAGTCTAAGATAAACTAATTCTTGAATAACTCTAAATCCACTTTGATTTGCAATAATCCTCTTCTTCCTCCTCATCCTACCCTTAGAGAAAAGAATCATAGATTTGCTACAGTTAACGACTTGTCCAGTCCAAGAATAGTACTTTGAAAGAATACCTTAAATAAACTTCAACGAATGTGATTTAGCCACAACAAACATCAATACGTCATCTGCATAATGTAGATGATAAATTCTCTCTGCATGTGGAAAAATTTTAATTCCCACTTCCAAATCATTTTTTTGAAAAGCTTTGGAAAGAAGTTTAGAACAATGAATGAAGAGAAAAAGAGACAAGGGACAACATTGTCTAAAACAACATTCAACAAGAATCTAGTTAGAAAGATTCCCATTAATCATCAGTATTAATCTAGATAACATCACACATTGTATAACCATGTAAATGAATTTGATTGGAAAATTCATAACAATCATAACTTGCATTAATGTTTTGCAGTTCATACTACCTTTATCTTTTTTCATATAAACCTTTAAAGAAAAAAATGCCTCTTGGAATTGGAGAAATAGAGCCTACGAAAAAAAATTTTGAGCCAAAAGACAATGATCTGAAATAGATCTATTAGGAACATAGACTACTTTCTCTTCAGAGATAAGATATGGTAACACAATCTTTAGCTTATTTAGAATCATTTTTGCAACTATCTTATAAGTGGTTTGGCAAAAACTAATGGGTCTAAATTTTCAAGGCTCACAAGCATTATCCACTTTGGGTATTAGAATAACAAGAGTGTCTTGCTAATTAGAAGGCTATCCACTAGATTGAAAAAAGAAGTTCATATCATTCCAAACATCAATTTTGATAATATCCCAAAATAATTTAAATAAATGGGTGAAATACCATCAATGGTCAGAGATTTATTCAACACCATTTGAAAGACAACAATCTTTAGCTCATGCATAGAATGTTCTATTTCTAAAGGTTGATGCTAATTTGAATCTAATCTATCCTCAGCTTTCAATGTAGGCTAATCAAAGAAAGAACATTGCCTTTCCCTCCACTTCATGTTTAAAAACTGAGAGAAAATATAAAAAAATACAAACTGGATCGATCATTAGAAATAGATCCATCCAAAAGCTTTGCTTGCACTATTTTGTTAGCATTTCTTCTTGTCGAAGCATAATAATAAAAAAAATGAGAATTTGAATCACCATTATCTAACCAATTGGATTTAGCCCTTTTCCTCCACCAAGTCACCAATCTATCTTGATTTTCGTTTAGCTCTTTCACCTTAATTTGTAATTCAAGAAGCTCTTAATTAGAAAGAACGCATTGAGACTCTTTTAATTACAAAAAAAAAAGATACTCTCATTAAGAGATAGATTGAGAAGGGAGAGCTCTCTAAATTTGTTTATACTCCAAAAAGAATAGATCATTATTGAGAAGATGCAAATTGAATTAAAACAAAACTATTTACAAACATTGAGAAGAGACATAAAATCCTTCATCTCTTGGGGCACCTAGAGAAAAAGAAATTTTTTTTCCACCCTTCTTCTCAATCTTTGAAATAATACAATTAAAATAACCACCAATTATACAAGGTTCCTTAAGAGAAAGAAAACCTTCAATATCCTTCCAGAGAAGCCTCCTATCATAAGCATCCTTATTAGCATAGATAATGTCAATCTTATAATAAGAAGAATTAGGAAAGAAATGATTTCACAAAATACATCGAGAAGAAGATAAGAAGATAGAAAAGGTAGCAACCCTCTTATTCCAAAGGACTAAGGTTCCTGCTGAATTTCCATTGGCTGGTTAATGAAAATATTGCCAATCATCACCTATAATTTTATTGATATACTCTTCATCAATAGTTTTAGTCTTGGTTTCTAATAAACCAATTTAAAAGATATCATGTTGATTAATCAAATTCTTCAAATAGAAGCCCACCTGCTTCTTATGGGATCCTCTAAAATTCTAAAGAGAATTAAATGCATCATTTAACAAGAGGGGATGTTTCCTCAATAGTGGATCTTTTTCTGAGGACCTCTTCAAAAGGTCCTAATTGCCTTAGCTCTTTACTAAGCTTTCCCTTATTACTTAATGATTTCAGTTTCAAACAATTGGAATGATGGAAAGAGTTAGAATTAAAGACATGATCAATCTTTGAATCTAGTTTGTGAGAAGGAGATGAGTCAGACCTCACTAGTCCCACATCATATTTGATAATTCGAACACTATCTATATCAGCTGAAACTACAATATTGGTTGATTCTTCATCTTATAATTTAACACTTTGATCATATTCAATAGTAAAATTGGAATGAAAATCAGAAAAAAAAATAGAAGACTTGACTTTAGCAAAATAACTTATAGAATCATCTTCAATAATATTAGCATCAACTACATTATCATTAGAAACAACCGTTTTGGAAACATCAATAACATAAGCATTCACAACATTAGCTTCATCATTAATCACTATAGGATTTGATATCTCATGTCTAAAATGTCTTTCACTATTATGAGTGGAAGGTTTTGAAACTAAACCAGCTACTTCTGAATAAATTGCCAAATTATTTATAGCTTATGAAGGATTAGCAATTGTAGAATCAATATTAGTACTAGGATAGGCTGAATGAAGATTATCTATTACTAAAGTTTGTGTTGCATCAGGTTTATCCTCATAAAGAGCTAAAAATCTAGATCCACTACCATTGCTATTTATTTTTTTATCATTCTTTGCAGGTGCATTAGATTTAACTTGCTTCGATCTTTCGTATTTATTCTTCACAATAATTTATCTTCCATAAGAGTCTTAATTAAGTGGAACATCAAAGTTATTATGGTTTGGAAGCTCCACTGAATGATAAGGAGGAATCATATCTCTCTCTTTAGTAGTATTATCTCCATTTTATACCATATTAATCATCTTGCAAGATGTCTATTTATGGCCTAAGTTTCCATAATTAAAGCAAATCTTTGAAATTCTCTCATATTAAATAGGCTAAAAAAATTTCTCATTTAAACCTTCAATCCAAACACCCGTAGGGAGTTTCTTTCCAAGATAGAGTCTAACATAGAGTCTAGCAAACGCTCTTCTATTCCAACTAAACGTTTAGGAATCGAATAGCAAATGATACATAATTCTTGAGGAAATTCTCGCAAAGTTGAATCGATCCCAGCAATGGTTGAAGATGAAGAAATTTAATCCAAATAGGTGAGAAAATTCCTCTTATAAAAAAAGGAGAAAAAGATGGTGTTCATTTATCAATTCCAATAATGTGATCACTAATAAAGCAACATCCTCCAGTTAACACTCTATCTCTGGACTCTTTGCTTTGAAATTAAAAAAGGACCCAATCTAGTCCTATACTAGTCATTTAAAATGATCCAAATTTAGACCAAACTCTTTAAAATTCTTTGTTTAGGAATGCTTTTTCCAAGATATATTTCCTTTTGATGGGGACTCTAGGATTTCATTAATTACCATTACTATCTCCTATTATTATCACATGTATTCTGTTAATTTTTTATGTGGCATGAATTAATTTTTTAATATGTTTATTATTGTATTTGCTATTTTGTTGCTCTTAATTATTTTCATCAGTATCCTTGAAGGTCTTTTTTGTAGGTTTTGGAGACTTCTTATCTTTTTGTATAGGGATCTTTTTTGGATGGAATGACAGAGCTGAATGGGTCTATTTTTTTATTTCCTTTTTGGGTTTGGTTAACAATCGACCTAAAATGTTATTAGGTTTTTTTGTACTTGTGCTTAGCAAGAAACTTCAGCTCATAGGTTCTTTTTTGCCATTTTTTGTAGCTATTTTTAGCAATAGAGAGCTAGAGGTCCCCATAGAATTCTTATTTAAATTCTTGATTACTTTAAATTCCCTATCAATTTTGCTAACTTGATTATTGAATGTGTCATGGAGCCCAAATTTTCTATTCTCATCAATGGATCTTATTCCAAGAAGATTGAAGCAAAATGTGGATTTCGTTAAGGTTGTCCTCTTTCACCCTTTTTATTTGTTATGTGTACTCAACTTCTCTCCAATGCATTATTTCTTAA
Source organism: Dendrobium catenatum (assembly GCF_001605985.2). Classification (NCBI taxonomy): domain Eukaryota; kingdom Viridiplantae; phylum Streptophyta; class Magnoliopsida; order Asparagales; family Orchidaceae; genus Dendrobium; species Dendrobium catenatum. Next base: position 473,810 of record NW_021319448.1, read on the forward strand.
TGGAAAAACTATTGGTATTGGAATTTTTCCAAATGGACCAAAAGTTTCTCATCTTTTGTACGCCGATGACATTATTATCTTTTCTAATGCACAATTAAAATCTATCAAAATTGTTAAAAAGATTCTTATGGATTTCTGTGGTTGGACGGGGCAAAGAATGAATTTACATAAATCTTGTATTCTTTTGGACTTTCTGTGAAGACAAGGTTGAAGAAAAAGATTTGTAAAAAAATGAAGTTCAAAGAAATAAAGGAGTTCATGTATTTGGGAATCAAAGTGATGCTAAGAAGGATTTATAAATATGATTATCAATTTCTTATTGATAAAGTGATGAGCATGCTTGGTGTTTGGGGAGGTAAACTCATCTCTCTTGCTGGAAGAATATCTTTGGTTAAATCAGTGCTTTTATCTTATCCTACTTTTCATTCTACAAACTCATTGGTTCCCAAACAAGTGCTGTTAGAAATTGACAAACTATGTAGAGGATATATATGGAACAAATGTGATGGAAATGCAGGTCTTCACTATGTTAATTGGGATATTTTGTGCAAACCTAAAAGATATGGAGGTATGGGCATTAGTTCTTGTTCTAATAAAGCTAGGCTGTTGAGATCTAAGCTTGCATGGAGATATATTCAAGAGAAAGAATCTTTACTACATAAAGTTTTATTTCCGAAATATGGGAGTAATATGGTAGAGGATTCTGGGAGAAGAAATGTCTCGGTTGCATGGAAAATACTTTTCAATGGGTTCAAATACTTGAAGCCAATTATCAGAAGAATAGTAGGAGATGGAAAAACAATAAATGTATATGAAGATGTTTGGGTTGTGGATAAAAGCTTCCTGTTTTGGCCTACTTTTATCAAACCAACATAATGTAATAATTTAATGGTGGATAATTTTATAAAGAACGGAGCATGGAACATTTAGAAGATGATAGAATATTTTGGAGATGATATAATTAATCTGATAACCTCTATTGTTTTATGTAACGGTGAGGATAATTTTGAGCTCATCTACAAGCTCCATGGAAGATTACTTCTTATGGCTGGATTTGAAAAATTCATGTATGAAAACTCTATTTTTTAATCCATAATTTCTTACACTGTAGAGCTATTTTCCCCTCAGGTGTCAAAGCTATCAAATGTCAATAATTTCACATCATTATAGTTGTAACTTTTAAGGGCCACATTCTCACTGTGAAGAGATGAGACTATTCACTAAGTAATAGATTCACATCAACAAGCATCACGGTGGTCTAAAAGTTTTAGCGTAGAGGTCTTAGTTCACTTTAATGGAACTGCGACGCCATTCATTCAAGCATCATAGTGCCAAATGCCTATTTATGTTGTCTTATAAATAGTAGTTATGTTATATTTGTAAGAGTTTAGTAACTTTTATAAAATTAAGGACTTATTTTAAGACCAGTTCTTTAATTCACTCAGAGTAAAATTTAAGGGAGGTAATTAGGGAAGTAGAAGATGAAATCATTTGGAGTGTAGCCTGTATTTATTAATACAACTATGTAAGTTAAGGGAGAAGGAATGTAAAGAAGATACTTTGATCCTTTCTAGTGATATCACTCTCTTATATTTTCATTATTTTATTAGTTTAATAAAAATGAGTTTGCTTGTCATTTATTCTATGTCTAACTAATTCTCTTATTTCGGATTGATGATGTAAAATGTCTGTTAGGTACTAATAAAGATTCTTATTCTATAAAAGCTAAATGATATTTTTAATATTATATTATTCTTAATTTAATGCATTTAATGGTAATATGTGTAATTAAAATATTATGTGATGCATAGCCTCGACGGACGAATGCAAAAACAACTAGGAATATTGATAAAGATATTTTCATGCCTAGACATAGAATATAAAATGTTCAAGGTTATTAAGGAGATAATATAATTGTATGAGGCTAGCAAAAATCCTTTTTACCCCTATAAGATTATAGAGATCTAAGTCTGCATATGCTGTGGGTCACATTTATAATTAAGGGTCTTATTAGGAAATATATGAAATTTATACTCATCAATCTAAAATACTTTTATTAAATATTGTATTAAAATACTTTTTACTATTTTATTCAGTGATAAAATATCCATAAATGTTACTTTTATTTCAATAGGATAATTATTACAATTAGAGTAAATGGTAGTAGTTTGTTGCAAGTAAGCATACTTCCTTGTGGGTTTTATGCTCTACTCTATCACATTATTTCTTGATTCGATATGTATAATTGTGTATATTAAGTGGGGTTATGTTACTTTTTTATCAAACAAAAACCTAAGCATTATGTAGGAGTGACAAACCCCTAAATTTTTATAAAATTCAAAAGTTTACTCAAGAGCTCCCATCATGGAGCCCATTAAGTCAACTTTAGATCAACTTAAAAATATACATTTTCTAATCCCTACATTATATCTGTAGTCTCTATAATTTATTGATCCTTAGTACCCTTGACCATAGGATACATTCTAGGCAAGTCTTAGTAACTTTTAAACCCTAATAATTTGTTAAATAGATTTGATCAAATCCATCTTACTCATAGTTTAAAAACTGAGCTAGTGAATCCAACTTAACATAAATGAATTATTTAAAGTTTAAACCTCTATTAATTCCAAATTTATGCCAACCAAACCCTTGCCTTGGGACTAATTAAAATTGGCTCATATATAAGTAACTTGGATCTACGACTGAACCCAAATCAACTCATTTATAATTAGTGAACTAAAGATTAACCATTGAATCCACAATTAAAAATAATTATTTTAATTGAACCAATTCAAAAAAATTAGGTATATTAGCCTCACCCCAAGGCAATTTAAAACTTTAAATCTTAAGTTAGTTTTCCATGGATGCCTAAACTAATAGGGTAATCCCAATACTTGTATGAAAGTAATTGTGCGAATCTAAATTCATCAACATGTTTTCCAATTAAGGTACAATTTACCCATTACCTGAGCATCTCCCCATAACTTCATTGGTCTAATATCAACACTCCTTAGACATCTAAGGAGCCTAACTACCTTGATCACTAGCTTGGCAGTATATTGAAGTCCAGTTAGCAATATAACATGACTTTAATTACCATATAAACCTTAAAAACTTATCAACCTCTCATCAATCCTTCCCTTAATTCCTTGACCCTAATTTATAATGGATGCTTCTAACATTAGGATACTACTTGGCTTATTAATAACTGACCACCTAATAAGATGTGTTTGGATTAATCAGTTTCCTCATCATGGCCCACTATTCCCAAGCCTAATTAAGCACTTTAAGTACGACCTCGAATAAGCTCTAGTGAGCCTAGTGTGTTAAGTTTTGTCTTAATCATAAAAACCTTACTTAACTAAAGAAAATTCAAAAATTACCTTTACCACATCTTGAAAAAGATTTTAAAGCCAAAACTTTATATGTAAGCATTCAGTTCCACTTAAGTCTTCTATTACTCTAAATTTTATAATGTTTAAGGTTCTTTAATGATTTCTCCCACCAAATTGAGTTTGACCATAAAGATTGGAACCTTTGCTCACCTAAAGGGCTAGGACCAACCACATTCCCTAGTCACTAGATGTCAATGGATATAAGCAAGCAAAACATGATGGACTCATTTTCATTCTTTTATTAGTTTAATAAAAATGAGTTTGCTTGTCATTTATTCTATGTCTAACTAATTCTCTTATTTCAGATTGATGATGTAAAATGCCTGTTAAATACTAATAAAGATTCTTATTTTATAAATGCTAAATGATATTTTTAATATTATATTATTCTTAATTTAATGCATTTAATGGTAATATGTATAATTAAAATATTATGTGATGCATAGCCACGACGGACGAATGCAAAAACAACTAGGAATATTGATAAAGATATTTTCATGCCTAGACATATAATATAAAATGTTCAAGGTTATTAAGGAGATAATATAATTGTATGAGGCTAGAAAAAATCTTTTTAACCCCTATAAGATTATAGAGATCTAAGTCTGCATATGCTCTGGGTCACATTTATAATTAAGGGTCTTATTAGGAAATATATTAAATTTATACTCATCAATCTAAAATACTTTTATTAAATATTGTATTAAAATATTTTTTACTATTTTTTTCAGTGATAAAATATCCATAAATGTTATTTTTATTTCAATAGGATAATTATTACAATTAGAGTAAATGGTAGTAGTTTGTTGCAAGTAAGCATACTTCCTTGTGGGTTTATGCTCTACTCTATCACATTATTTCTTGATTCGATATGTATAATTGTGTATATTAAGTGGGGTTATGTTACTTTTTTATCAAACAAAAACCTAAGCATTATGTAGGAGTGACAAACCCCTAAATTTTTATAAAATTCAAAAGTTCACTCTAGAGCTCCCATCATAGAGCCCATTAAGTCAACTTTAGATCAACTTAAAAATATACATTTTCTAATCCCTACATTATATCTGTAGTCTCTATAGTTTATTAATCCTTAGTACCCTTGACCATAGGATCCATTCTAGGCAATTCTTACTAACTTTTAAACCCTAATAATTTGTTAAATAGATTTGATCAAATCCATATTACTCATAGTTTAAAAATTGAGCTAGTGAATCCATCTTACCATAAATGAATTATTGAAAGTTTAAACCTCTATTAATTCCAAATTTATGCCAACCAAACCCTTGCCTTGGGAATAATTAAAATTGGCTCATATATAAGTAACTTGGATCTACGGCAGAACCCAAATCAACTCATTTATAATTAGTGAACTAAAGATTAACCATTGAATCCACAATTAAAAATAATTATTTTAATAGAACCAATTCAAAAAAATTAGGTATATTAGCCTCACCCCTTGGCAATTTAAAACTTTAAATCCTAAGTTAGTTTTCCATGGATGCCTAAACTAATAGGGTAATCCCAATACTTGTATGAAAGTAATTGTGCGAATCTAAATTCATCAACATGTATGAAAGTAATTGTACAATTTACCCATTACCTGAGCGTCTCCCCATAACTTCATTGGACTAATATCAACACTCCTTAGAAATCTAAGGAGGATAACTACCTTGATCACTAACTTGGCAGTATATTGAAGTCCAGTTAGCAATATAACATGACTTTAATTACCATATAAACCTTAAAAACTTATCAACCTCTCATCGATCCTTCCCTTAATTCCTTCACCCTAATTTATAATGGATGCTTCTAACATTATGATACTACTTGGCTTATTAATAACTTACCACCTAATAAGATGTGGTTGGATTAATCAGTTTCCTCATCATGGCCCACTGTTCCCAAGCCTAATTAAGCACTTTAAGTACGACCTCGAATAAGCTCTAGTGAGCCTAGTGTGTTAAGTTTTGTCTTAATCATAAAAACCTTACTTAACTAAAGAAAATTCAAAAATTACCTTTACCACATCTTGAAAAAGATTTTAAAGCCAAAACTTTATATGTAAGCATTCAGTTCCACTTAAGTCTTCTATTACTCTAAATTTTATAATGTTTAAGGTTCTTTAATGATTTCTCCCACCAAATTGAGTTTGACCATAAAGATTGGAACCTTTGCTCACCTAAAGGGCTAGGACCAACCACATTCCCTAGTCACTAGATGTCAATGGATATAAGCAAGCAAAACATGATGGACTCATTTTCATCAAATAAAGGAAAAAAGTATTATGATTCAACTAAGTAGGTTGTTAGGGAACAACACATTCTAGATCTTTTAATGTTACAAAATGTATCCTCTATTTAAAATACTAGTGCTAGTAGGGTAGCATTGCATGTAAAGTGCATGACTAGTGATACATTTTGTATATTAAAAGTAAATAATAGATTTAAATGACTTAATAAACACTAAACATCAAAATATAATAAGTCACTTTAATATAATTATAAATTGAACATCTGTCTTTATGGAATTAGAAATATAGAAAAGTTTATTAAAATTAAAATTAAAATCTATTTTTTTAATTATAAAGACATTAATTATAGAATTAAATTAACATAATGTTTAATTAAACTTTTTAATTGACTCAAAAGTCTTAGAATTTTGAAAGTGCATTGTTAAGGCCAATAAGGATTTATAAAAAATTTCTTATAAGGGTTTGAAGGGGGATTCAAGGTAAATGAGTTCTCTTGAGCTAATAATGCCCATTAATGATTAAATTCCAAGCACTCCTAATGTCACATAAATTTTCTTCCATATAACTACTAAATTTTATGGGTAATCCTTAGGCTATCCCTACCTTACAAATTTAATTACATAAAGTTTAGAGAACATTTGGATAGCAAATTAAAAATCAAACTCATAAGGTAAATTTACTTAAAACTTGAAAATATTTTAAAATATTCATTTAAATCATTAGAAATGTTAAATAAATTTTTATAAGTTCTAATAATTATCTAAAGGTAAAAAATTATTTCACATAAAATTCAAATCATTAAAAAATATATAAATATTCATGATTACTTCTCTTGCTTCAAATAAATCTCAAAAAATTTTAAATACCTCCAAGTGGTTCCAAATTTTTATGATATGATCCTTAGGTTTTCCCTAGCCTTTGTCATTAATTTCATTGTTTGTTAGCTTTGGAGCTTATTTTGTTAAAACATAAAAAATTATGTCATTTGTCACTCAATCCTGTTGAAATATTCAAATTAACCGTAAGCACTTCTAAATATTTGATGAGAAGTTCCTCAAATCACCCTTGTCTTTTGGAATTAATTTCTTAATTTTTAAAACTCATAGTGATAGATAATAAAATTTAAAAAAAATATATTTATTCAAGAAAATTTCAATATCCCCAAATTTTTGTGAGTTATCTCTTAAATCACCCTTGGCCAATAAAATTACTTCCATATTTTTCAGAAATTATTTGGAAAGGAATTAAACATACAAACTTTAAGGGTTAATAAACTTTGAAGAAAAATCATAAGAAATAAATTAAAATCTCAAGAACTCTTTTATTTATTGGATGCTATGGCGATCTTTTGAATTAGGTTTCCTACTTTTTTAATGTTAAAGTAACTTTCTAATTAAAACAATATCATAAAATTAAATAATTTAAAGGTATTTCAAAATTTTAAAAGAAGAGTTTTGCAGGTCAATATTTTTTGGATTTAAATTTTTTATTTATTTTTAGTGATTTATCAATACTTTATAAATATTCAAATTGAAATATTCCTGAAATATACCTTTGCATAAATTTTAAAAAATAATAGTTCATAACATGCACCTTCTATCCTTCCCATGACATAACAAATTGTTACTTAATTCTTAAGAGAAGTATGAACTTTGTCATGTCTTGTGACACATTGAATTGTATAGTTCTCCTCATGCTAAATTATTTTCATTCAAAATGGTTTCTTCAAAGAACAATAATAATTAAACCCTTCATGTTAAAATCCAATTAATAACTATACAACATTTTTTAATTTAACTCAAATTGCATATGGAACGAGAATAAAATCTTCTTTAAAATAAAAAAAAATAAAAATACAAATAACTAATTAGGTGTCAGTCTCATGTCCTTTTTTATTAGGGGAAACCCACAAAGGGGCATACATGTTAATAGAAAAATAGATTACAAGGTCTTTAAAGGGAATCTTCAGCTCACTTGTGCTCAAAAGAGCTACAAAACCGATCAAAAGAAAACCTAAGAGCTGATGGTTCCCTCTTATATAATATACAAATTATCTTATAGTATTCTAGGTCTACCAGAAGATAAAGCCCAAAAAAGGAATAGAAAAGGTATCACTTTCTGAACCATCTTCTTACCAAAAAATTCTAGCTTATCCCCAAAAATCACGATCCCTTCAATGTGCAAGAAAATCAGACAGAAAAAATAGCACTTATACAACAGGAAATATGCAAGATTGTAACTAATCAACATTAAACAACCAAAGGATACCAAATTTGTAGTATCCAGGAAGAACACATTCATCAACACAATAAAGGGACAAATGGTAATTAACAGTACATACAAAATTCCAATGTAAGGAGAAGCATAAGGCCCATATCGCATACTATCCCTCAATTTAAACATATAGTAACAATCCGCTTTTAAATCCAATAGCCAATTAAAATAAAAAGAGCACACAATGCAAAATAAAAAAAGATTGCCTTTCCAGCTCTAATGAGATGTATCTATGGTGTTTTCAACCACCCAGGCCCCCAAGGATCTATCATAGGAAGGAGAAAACACATAGACATAATCATTCGCCTGAATCCCCCAACACAACAGTATCTTGTCCTAGCATATAAAAGATTTCTATAGCTAGGGTTTTCTTTCTTTGTATGTGATTATGTTATGCTTGGTGCAAAAATAGTTGGGTGCACTTACAATTAAGTGGTAGAATAGGCTATTGAATATTAAATTCTTTTAGGCACTTGCCTTTATTTTTTACGGGTAATAATAAAATTTTTATTATAAATATTTAAGTTTTTGAACATGAAAGCTATGTTAGGCCAATGGGATTACAAAATACAAAGAAAAATAAGGTTGTGCCCTATGGTGATGCCTTGGATCCTTAAAGAACATTAAAAGTAGCTTGAAGACTCATAAACTTAAAGTTATTTTTGTTTAGAAATAGCTTGAGTTGTATTACTGTAGAACCCAATTACATTTTGCATTTTTTTTGTGGGTGTATTATAGAATCCATTTACAATCAACCTTTATTCCGAAGTTTCTTATTTAATAAGCACATGCATTTTCTTAAGTTTCCTCATATTTCTATGAACAAAGTGGCTCATAATAGTTGTAATAGCATACCTGTAAAAAATAAATATTTTATCAAAAAAATAAGAACAATTAAAATAATTATGTGGTAAATAAAAAAAATGATATAGGATCCTCTATTTAGAACATTTTTTTGGGAATAGGATTTGAGTAATTATTTGTTCGTTAAAGATATAGCTAATAGAAATATCAGCACCTAATCATACTATAACCATTAAATAAGCATACATGGCCTATTGAATCATAATTTAAAATAATTATATCACACTTAAGGATAAGGTTATAAATAACTACATTATCTAGAAGCATTTAATTCCCTAATGGTCAAGATTCTTTATTTAAGTAGCTATAAGGTAAGTCTTAGTTTCTAAATGAAAAATACACTATCATATCATACATCGTACAAAGATTTATTTAGCATGATTTAAGTAGAATTTATGTGGGTTTAATTGGTAGTAATCTCTATAAATGATTATCTATCCTCTTATGTTTGGCATACTTAAGTCCTTGTTGAGCTTTCAGGATGTAAGTCCCTTACATTCATTAGAGTTAGATTTGAGCCACTAACCTAGTGTTATTTCTCATCTTAGTTTCAAGACCTAAGATTGACAATTTCTTATATGCTTTGTCATAAGTTCTCATTTCCTAAGCATTATCTAAATCTTGAATTAATTAAATATAATCCATAAATTACTAATATTTTTTTAATTCAAATTATAAATACAAACCTAAAATTATGTAGCCTAATATAAAATAGTTTGAAGTTTTTTTTGCTTCTAATAATCTAAAGCTTCTCACTTTTCTTCCTTTAGCTTCCTATGAAATATTTTTAAGTTTAATCAATCCAATTTGAAATCTTAAGAGTACATTATTCTCCAAACTATAAAATCATATTTATATTTACCCCAAATTTTTGAATTTATTCTTAGGAGAAGATCAAGGGCTTACCATTGTCCAAAACCTATAAATTGCAATAAAATAAATCAGATCTTCATTATAGTAGGTAGGGAAAATTCATTGGAAATGTAGAAACTTTTTATAAAATCATACATTTTTCTTTGAATTTATAATAGAAATGTATTTATATCATTTGAGATGGTTTATTATTCCTTATACTATATTTGATCACAAAATCACATTTTTAAATTTATTATCAAAATTTCCATGTCTTCTTTTGTGACTCTACTAGAGAAATTTTCTCTCTTGATCTTATGTATTAACTTATATTTTATACATTGAAAAATTCCTATACCCCTTAATGGAATATACAACTCTTTTTTTTTACCGACATGGGCAAAGCCTTTTGTGTATGTATTAGGTTTTACTATATTGGTCAATGAGTGAGTGCCAATCCAACGAAGAAGTGTTCTGCTAAATTACAATCAAACTAATACTATTTATTATAGATGCACAGTTTATCCCATCAAATGATAATGAAGGGTTTTAAGCTTCTGCCACTTACAGAGAATACAAAAGAAGATTAGATACAAAAATATAAAATATGCTTTAGACTAATTCTTGTAAAATAATAATGTTTTCATAAAGAAACTTATTAATATTGATGTGGATCAGACCATACACATCATTTGATATCTATCAAGCTTGTATGGATGAAATGGGATGTCATTAACCTTCCTGTAATTCTAGTATCTCTATAAAACATAAAAGGTTTAGCATTTTATATTTAGGAATGCTGACATTCCATTTCAATACCCCTATTTATTTCAATAATCCTTCATTGAAGCAATATATTACACTAGATTTGAAAAACATACCTGGCCATTGTCAATATTATATTAAGAATGGGAGTTATTTAAAACATTCATAATTTTATTTTAGGTAAGAGACTTTACATTAGTACTTGCATTATGTTCACATCATTAGCCCAAAACTAAAAAAAATAGCCATACATAGATAAAATAGAAAGAAACCATATTTTTATTTCGCTCATTAATGAAATGATATAGGAGAAATAATAAGGAAAAACTTCACAAGGATTGTACAACTAACTTCTCAACACTCTTTCTCCTTTTATGTTAGGATTGCTTACACAAGATATACTAAGATCTCCAAAGAAAGTATTTTTCACTTCCTTTATATTCGTTAGATTTTGCTCTAAAGTTACACTAAAGAACTACACTAAAAAATAACAAAACTCAATTGAAAGAGACAAAACACTTAAATAAAAGAATTGAAAAATTATTTATAGTAAGTGTAGAAATGGCCTCAGGCACCACAACTCCTAAAGTGGTAATACTGTGGAATTATCACATGAACTAGTACCACAGTATTGTTAGTCCTGCTCCATCGTAGTGCTACACAAACTTAGTGCATATGTTAGCTAAATTGGTGTGCTGCTTTAGTTAATCAGCACTACATCTTTTGTTAATTGCTCTTCCATGACACTACCAGAGTTGAGTGTTGTGACAATTGGATATATAATCTAATTATGAAGCATTGTATGATCGGTGCTACAACACTTATATTACCATGACTTTGGTTAAGTGGTGAGAATTTTTGATGTTGTGGCACTATGATGCTAAAACATGGCTCTACGGGATGATAAAATATTTACCATTTTTTATGAGTAACAGATGTTGTAATCCATTGGTTTGTCACGGAGGCATTGTAGATGATGTGAGATTTTTAATTGGTACAATATGGTGTCGGTTAAACACTTGTGAATTTTTGTCTTTTTATGAGCATTTCTTGTACAAACACATCTAAAATAACATATTTCTTATTGAATTTAAATAATATAAATAGTACATCATTTATACTTAATAAATTCCCCCTTGCATAAGCTTTTGTTTATCCTCAAGCACAGATGTAATATCCTATTAATTAGCTTGATAGCCCAAATAAAAATTTTAATTTAAAATTACTAAATATAAGATAAAAGATCATTATTTTGAAGTGATTTGAAATGATCAAAGTTATAATTCTTATTTAAAAATCATAAATAATTAGCCAAAGTAATCAACCTTATTATTTATTGAATTAAACTTATCACTAATCAGTGTATGTGGAAGATTGAATTCTAATTTTATAAATGAAAAATATATTATTTAGAGATTAGTTGTGCTTGTAGTTAAATTATAATTTCATCAGTTCATTATCATATGTATTAGTTTACATACCTTGTCCGATTTGGTTTAAATATTTGGATATTTCTTACACTTGAGCTTCAACAGATGTAAACTTTTGAATGTACTCATTTTTTATCCTTTTCTTAATTTTCTATTTTTATTTTTAGTGTTTATGCTTTTTTATACTTAGAGTACATATTAATGATTTGTAATATCAATTTAGCCATGATCCCTCTAGCAACCCCAATTAATTTTATGTAAGGACTTGTAAGATCATTAATTCCATATTTATGTTTATTATGATATTGATAATTCAATGTTCACATTTTTTTCCCTAAACTCGACTATTCATTCTCAAATTCAATAGTCAGTGCAAGAGAGTATAGCTTTTAAGTCCAAGATAAGTCAATGAATTAAATGATCTTACCTTGTTAATTTCAAAATTTTCAAATTTTGAATTACTATGCCTTGCTAATTCAAATTTTTATCTAAGGTTTTATTATTATCTTAAATTTAGACAATTTTTTATTATTTTTATTTTTTAGCTAAATAAATAATCAACATGTAAGTGATATGTTGAGGAAAATTTAAATAGTTAAGCATAAACATGAATTTAAATTACATACAAATGATTGAATAAAATAATATAAACTAAAATAATTAGACATAACTAAGCATAAATGATAACTTGATTTTCTATAAAAATGGTAGAAAGCTTATAAACATTGTAATACAAATTACTAAAAGAAAATATAATAAGTTAACTAGTTCCAATCTATCTCGTCACAAGACTTGTAATCTCTAATCTCATCAATACAACAAATGGCACTCATAGCAATATGACAACATCATAATGATAGGGATTCCCCCAAGTAAAATAACTAGAAAATAAGTAAAAAATAAAAGAAAAAAGGCTTAAAAATAATAATAGCAACAATCTAAACTGTCTCCTCTCTCTCACAAGCCTGCAGGTGAATATATATATATATATATATAAACAATGTAATGACCCCCAATCACTATGAATCTCTATCCTCCTCCTCCTCCCCCACATCATCATCACCATCAAGCTGGATCAAAACCAGAGATTGGTATTCTGGAGTAGTATGAAAATGCAGCTGGTCTCAATTCTCCACAAAGGGACTCCTTCTAAACATCCCAACTAAAGCGTCATTAAATTTCTTTTTAGTGTGGTAATGCTTTTCCTACATACCTGATTAATTAGACTATCATACACTACCTTCTCACAAAAAAAAGACAATCCCTCTATCAGGTCTTTTAACTCGGCCACCTGCTAAACTAAGGATTCAGGAATCCTAGAACTCCTACCATTGTTACGCATGCGGTCAACCTATGGTAATTGGGTCCACCCTCCTATATACCTAATATTTTAAAGCACTCAATTTTTCTTTTGGTGAGGGCTAAAATGGGAAAAGCTATTCTTCGTTAGGATCACCCCTCACATCGACATTAATACATAAAGCTTATATTAAAGCTAGATTCATTAAACCTATAGAAGAAATGCCTTTGATAATGTAATTCAAAGAAGAGTACATAAGTTTTCCCAGATTTATAATTTAACCAACATGATTCGCACAAATAAGAAAAGCCAGATCATTTGTTACCTCACTAATATTTTTGCTTAATAAAAAATTTATTGTAATGAAATAGTGCCAAACTTTTAAAAGTTGAGTTAAAGAAGATACTAGAAAGATAATAATTTTGGCATCCCTCTTCTTCCACACTTCCCCACTATGAGATTTAGGTAAAACTCTTAACAATCTATCAAGAATAATAGGTACTAGACTACATGGGGCATTCTCATAAAATTCAAAATCCTTAAGTTTATAGAAATGATTATTATATATAGAATTAAATGGTACTCTCTTACCTCTTACATAACACCTATTATCCATAGCCTCCTTCCTAATGGAAAATATATCTCTCACCATGTTAACCACAGCAGCATGGAGTTCCTTATATAAATACTATTAACCCAAGTTTATTATCATCTACATTACCAGCACACCTGAGTCTTGAAAGCCTCTCTAAGAAATTACATGCTTATTCACCACTATCACACCGTACCATTTCTTAGCTTCAGCATATATGAATATGCTCTTATCGAAAGATGATCAAGCATGCTTCTTGGTATAATAATTTTTTTGGGCCATAGCTCGTAAAAGACAAGAAAAGAAGGAATATGTAGAACTTGGATAGAAATGAGAGTGCAATAAGAAAATTTATAACATACATCCTATTCATAAATAGCATGATTGCTACAATGCTTAAGAGATGAACACTATGATGTTAAGGTACATAAAATGACGTATCATCAAATTGATAGATGTTGCTGTGATATAGGATATATGGCACTACAGTGTAAGCATTAGAAAGTGAAATGCCTAGTTTTTGACTTTAGAGATGTTATGGTGCTTGACACTTACGTACTAGCACTAAATAAAGGCCATCACCATGGCTCTTTAACAAACATAATAATCATTTTAACTCAGCACTATAGTGTTGGAGACAGTGCTGCAAAGCTATGGCATTTAAAAGTATAATACCGAGGTGCTTTTTATGGCTTTATAAAATTATGGTGTTCAAAGATACAACACTACAATGGTGTAATCTAGAAAATTTTCCTAAGAGTTCATCATTATAATGTTATTTTTGAATGTTGTGATGCTTGATATGCAAGTATTATGGTGCTTAAGACTTTAACACTGTGGCATTAATTTAATTTTGGGAACAACAAATTTTTCGATAAACATTTTATAACTTGGTCAAAATAAAAAATAATGATTATTGCGAATCTTAATCCAGGAAATAGAATTTTGATGATAGCAAACATTTCTATTTTTCTATCACTGCTTGCCTACTAACATTTTAGGTCCACAAGATCGAATTGCAAATCGAATCAACTCAAGATTGGGTAGATTTTGACTGAGTCAATTTGTAATGTACGTCAATTATCTTTTACCCTTTCTTGAGTCAATTGTAAAAGTTATGGTTCCAAATGCAAAGTAATCTTACACACACACAATTGGGAGAAAAATTTTATCTGTTAGTTAGTATTTTCTATTATGATCACATCGTTCGAGATGATCTAAAAAATGTCCTAGATGATTGATTAATAATAGAAACCCTAATTAGGGCATCCTGGTTAAGGCCGCAATAATTAAGCGAATCATCCTTGATGATATTAGCATCAATCAGAACAATAGGCTCAAATTAGAAAGAATTAGCCGCCATATTTATTTAGGAATCTTTTATTTTTAAACATCGTTGAGGACATCATCCTGGACGATGTAGCATAATTATGTCTAAATTAATCTTATAATTATGGAAATTAATTAAGGTTTGATTGCTTGATCATATCATCCAGGACGAACATAGGATCATCCAGGATAATCAGTTAATAAACCTTAGTTCTTCCTGGATGATCAAAAATAGGCCTGGTTTCTTTCAGGGCAATGCTCTGGATGATATGTACTGAATTGAACTAATCATCCAGGATGATGATGTGATCAACCTGGAAGATCAAGTTATTTTTTCATTATCCAGACATCCATTCAGGATGATGTTCTGAATGATATTTGCCATTTTGTACTAATCAGCCTAGATGATCATGAGATCATCGTGGATGATTTAGTTATTTTTTCATAGTCCAGACATCCATCTAGGGCAATGGTATGGATGATATTCAATGACTTGAACTAATTGTATAGGACTTTATACTATCATCCTGGAATATCCAAACAAAATACCTTCTAATCATCTAGACTCTTCAAAATTGTCCTAGCTGATTGAGCTAAATTTAAACTGATCGTATATGATGATTGATAGATTCTCCTGGATCATATTTGATGATTAGTTACTAATTAGGGCAAATTGGAGCTCCTGTTTAAAATCTCTTTAGTTTTTCTTAAGAGAAAATCTTTTGCTGTTGTCCTGGCCTGAGGGAGAGCCAAGAGGAGAGGGAGAGCAAGGGAGAGAGAGAGAGAGGATCTTGTGAGGGGGAGTTTGTGAGGGATTTCACAAAGGTTAATCCAATCATGGATCTGAGTCATCTCTCTGATTGTCATCCCTGGTTCCTTGGAGGTTCGAGAGAGGTCTACTTCAACAACTGATAAGGGTTCTTAGCCTGCTTCTAGAGGAAGTAAAAACAGTTGGGTTATCTGTCTGCTTCTAGAGGAAGCAAAAGGAGTTGGGTTCTCTGCCTCTCCGGGGTCGATGGAATGGAGTTTTTGTATGGGCTTATTTGCCTTACTATAGGGGCAAGGAGACACGCTGAATTTAGTGCAATGCCGAGAGGAGAGGCTCTGAGGAGTGGACGTATGTTAAGTTGACAAAATCACTATAAAATTTGGTGTTTTCTTTCTTATTATTCTTCCACATTTAATTTCAGCACTTCATTTCTTTTATATTGAATTTTGGTTTGATTTAAGATTGTGTTTTTATTTGAAAAAAAAATTAAATACCAATTCAACCCCCTTTTGGTTAGCCTCAAGACAAGTTCATATTGGCTTAACATCCATGACAAATTTTTAAGTGGTATCAGAGCGTGATTCATAAAAACAAATTTTTTTAAACTGTTGAATTTTGATTAATGGTTAACTTTGGTAATCTTAATACGGTAGAAGGGTATTCTATTACCCAACCACCTTTGTTTGACAATATGCCTTTTGATTTTTGGAAAGCTTGCATGTCGACGCTTTTACAATCTATTAACTATCGCATTTGAATGCTTGTTAAGGATGGTTATTCACCTTCGTCTCATGAAATTAATGGCATTAAAACTAAACTTCTTTTTACTGAATGGACATTTGATGATAGGGATTTAGCGTAATTGAATGTAAAATGTTTAAACTATTTTTTCTATGTTTTGAAACCTTAAGATTATATGCATGTTTCAACTTGTGCTACGGGTAAAGAAATTTGGAATAGATTGTGTATTCCTATGTAGGAATAAATGAATTTATGTAATCTAGGTTGAATATTTTATTACATGACTACAAATTTTTTATATGAAACTTACTAAATCAATTTCTTATATGTATACTGGTTTACCCAAATTGTCGCCTTATTGAATGCCTTAGGAAGAGAGCTAACTAACTATGAAAGAGTCAATAAGATTTTGAGATGCTGGTCTTCTTCATTTAATACTAAGATTATTGTAATTATTGAATATAAGGATTTAAATACTTATATTGTTGATAACTTACTTTGGTCACTCATTGCATACGAGCAAGGGGTGAACTAAAGACAACTTGATGCAGATGAGAAAAATAAGGAGAAAACTGTGGTGCTGAAAGCTAATGATACATATACAAATTCTTGCAAGTTTGAAAGCGATGATGTTGCCTTTATCATCAGGAAATTCAAAAGCTTTCTAAGGAAAAATTACAAGCATTATCATAAGTGAAAAAAAGGTAAGGATAGCAAAAATTTTAAAAGTTCTTCTGAAATGATTTGTTTTGAATTAAGAAAGTCTGGATATGTCAAAGCTGATTGTCCTACACTTAAGGATCACTAAAGCAAGGAGAAGGGTGAGGAGAAATCCAAGTTTATGAAGGATAATAAGCGGTTCCAAAAGGCTTTCTAGGTGGATTCTGCATCTGACTCCTCTGAGACTGAATATAAGGAGGTGACAACAAATTTGTGCTTGATGGCGGGTGATCACCTTGGTCAGTATGACTAAGAAGAGGTATGCAAACCAACTTATAATCAATTACTTGAAGTTTTTGAACAAATTCATGCCTCATATAGGGAACTTAAGAAATTGCATGCCAGTTTGAAATTGAAATTTTTAAATTTACAAAAAAGCATGAAATTTTATTGAAAGATCACTCCCAAATTGATAACAATCATATATCATTACTTAGTGAGTATGATGAATTGAATAAGAAGCATTATGAGTTGGTCATTGAGCATGATTCATTGAAAGCATCCTACACCTCACTTAAAATTAATTTTAAAATATATATTGATGAAGCTGAGCATAAAGAGCACTATTCGAGAGTTAATAATGATTTTTTAGAAAGTTCTAACTCGAGGTTTAAAGTTGAATGGAATGCACTTGAGGAAAATAGGACTACACCCGTACTTGATCTAAAGCCAAGACCTAGGAAGAGGCATTATAACCCGAATAACTTAGTAAATCCTTTTCCTGGTGTTATCTGTTCTTCATTTGGCATGCTAGGGAACATTTCAAACACTTGCATTGTTCACCGTAGTACACATTGGGTGTGGAGATCCAAATTACATGATTTATAGCATAACACATATGTATTGCAATCTTATTTCTATAAGAAGGGACTCAAACCTATTTGGGTTCCTAAATCTGACGTTTGATAATTTTGCAGGCTTGTTCTCATAAAAGGCATCATGAGAGCATGTGGCACCTATATAGTGGATGTTCACGATACATGACTGGAGATGCCAACAAATTCATTTAGCTGGAGACTAGTGCTAGAGGTAAAGTCATTCTTGGAGACTACACCACCAGGAAAGTGGTGGGCGCATATATAAATGGAAACTCCAAGAACCTTTTGATTGAAAATGTATTGCTTATAGATGGACTGAAATACAACTTGCTAAGCATAAGTCATCTCTGTGACAAGGGCTTCATCATATATTTTTTAATAAATACATGCATTATTAGCTTAAATAACAACACTATTTTATAGGGAAAGTGTATCAACAATGTTTACATGCTTGATTTAAATAATATTGAATGAACTGGTTCATTTGTTTTTTAAAAACTATTGCTGATGATTCCTAGTTGTGGCACAGGAGGTTATGTTATACCAATATGAAAACCCTTAGAAGACTGACCCAAAATGACCTAGTTAGAGGTGTCCTCAAGCTTAAGTTCACCAAATACCACCTATGTGATGCCTGCCAACTAGGAAAGGAAGTTCAATCCTCTTTCCATTACATTAAGGATCTTAGCACCTCAAAACCTTTATAAGTCCTTCTAATTGATTTGTTTTGACCTATTAACACTGCCAGCTTAGAGGGAAAAGTCTATCAATTTATGATTGTTGATGACTACTCGAGGTTCACTTGGATTAAATTTTTGTCTCATAATAAGATTGAGTCTTTTGATGAATTTAGATCCTTCTCCACTTGGGTTTTAAAAAAGTTAGGTTCTGAGATCTTGACCGTCCATAGTAACCATGGGGGAGAGTTTGAAAATGAGAGATTTAGAGACTTTTATGAGGATAAGGGAATTAGCCATAACTTCTCAGCTCCTAGGACCCCTTAGAGGAATGGGGTAACTGAAAGAAAGAACTAGACCTTAATAGAAGTCATTAGAGCCATGCTTGATGAGTATTCACTTCCAAAATACTTTTGGGATGAAGCGATAAACATAACGTTTTATGTGTTGAATAGGGTGAATATTAGAGCCAAACTTGATAAGACACCCTATGAGATCCTTAAGGGTAGGACACCTAATCTTTCCCACCTTCATGTCTTTAGTTGTAAGGTTTTCATTCATAATAATGGGAAGTCACACTTAGGGAATTTTGACCCAAAATATGATAAAGGAGTGTTCTTGGGATATTCAAGTGTTAGGAAATCCTTTAGGGTGTTTAATTAGAGGACATTGGTGGTGGAGGAGACTACTCATGTAGTGTTTGATGAATCTGATCCTAAGGTGCCTAGAGTTGAGGATGAAGATGGTGCTGGAGAGATTACCAAAGGTGTAGAAAATTTAGAGAAGAGGGTAGATTCCCAAAAAACTGAAGGCGTAGGTGATATTACCTAAGGAATAGAGAATGCAAATCTAAAGGAAAGGGTTGATCCTACACACACTTTCCTAAGGATTGGAGATAATCTTTGAGTCATCCTAAAGAACTAATCTTAGGAGACCCTTCTGAAGGTGTTAGAACTAGGCATGGACTTAGGAATGAAGTAAACCATTCTTCCTTTATCTCAATGATTGGACCCACCAATATTAATCAAGCCTTATCTAATGAGTTTTTGAACTTAGTCATGCAATAGGAATTAAAATAATTTTTTAGGAATGATGCTTGGGAGTTTGTAGAAAGACTAATGGGAAAAAGTGTAGTTAGAACCAAAAGGGTCTTTAAGAATAAGATGAATGAAATTGTTGTGGTGATGATGAATAAGATGAGATTAGTGGCTAAGGGGTACAACAAAATAGAAGGGATTGATTTTGAGGAGACCTTTTCCCTTGTAGCTAGATTTGAAGCCATTAGAGTCCTACTAGCCTTTGCCTATTATAAGAGATTTAAGCTTTATTAAATGGATGTTAAGAGTACCTTTTTAAATGAGGTAATAAAAGATGATGTGTTTGTAGAGCAACCCCTAAGTTTTGAGAGTTCTCAATTTCCTAATCATATTTTCAAATTAAAAATGCCCTTATATGGATTAAAATAGGCACCAAGAGCTTGGTATGAGAGGTTTAGCACAATTTTACTAAAGAGCGAGTTTGCTAAAGAGAGCGTAGACACCACCCTTTTTTTTAAGAAAATAGGAGATGAGTTACTAATTATTCAGATCTATGTTGATGATATACTTTTTGGATCTTCTAATAAGAAGTTATGTGATGACTTTTGTAAAATAATTAGTAAAGAGTTTGAGATGAGTTTGATGAGAGAGTTGTCCTACTTTTTAGGGTTTAGCATAAGATAATTGGATGATGGGACTTTTTTAAATCAATCAAAGTATATAAAGTACATCTTGAAGAAATATAAAATAGATAAAGCCAAACCAATAAATACTCCCATGATCTCTAGTGTTTAGATGGATAAGGACTCAAATGGAAAATCTATTGATCAAAAGAAGTACAATGGGATGATTGGATATTTACTATACCTGACTACTACTTGATATGATATAATATTTAGTACTTTTCTCTATGCTAGATTTTAAGCTAATCCTAAAGAATCCCACTTGACTGTAGTTAAGAGAATTCTTAGATATCTTTTAGGGACCCAAAATATAGGAATATGGTATCTTATGCACGACACTTCTTTTTGTGATTATTGGATATTTTGATTCTGATTTTATATAATGTAGAGTGGATAGAAAGAGCACTTTTGGGACTTATCAATTCATAGGATAGTTTTTAGTCTCCTGGTCTAGTAGAACATAAAACTCTATTGTACTTTCCACTACTGAAGCTGAGTACATTGCCTTAGGGAGTTGTGTGGCCCAAGTCCTTTGGTTGAAGAAACTAATTTTTAATTTAGGATTACCTATAAGAATAATTTTAATCCTTTGTGACAACACTAGTGCCATATACATCTCTAAGAATCCTATTCAACATTCAAGAACCAAACACATTGACATAAGGCATCACTTTATTAGAGACCATGTGACCAAAGGAGACATTGTGTTACACCATGTGACAACTGAGAATCAACTGGCTGACATCATTACTAAACCACTAGCTTTTGACACTTTCAGCATCATAAGGATTAGATTGGGTGTGATTGACATAAATGAATGAACTTGATATTTACTAAATTCTGAATTTTATGTTTTATTGCTTGTTGTTGATTTTTGTACTCTTTAGTTTGTTTCAGATTTGTTTATTTAAATTTCTACTTATTATTATTATTTCATTGTTTTTATTTTAGTCTTTCATCTTTCTCTTTATAATCAATATTGAAGTGTTATTTCATGCATTATTTTTGTTTTTTAAAACTTTATAGCCAATGTTTGATATCTCTGAATAAGTTAAAGGTAGAAACACTGTTGATTGTTTCCCTCCCCCTAACCTCTTTTATTGGTGTAATTTTCTTTTCTAAATAAAATTCTATCTCAAATTAACAACTGGACTTTGTGATTGAGATCTATTCCATCTTGCTACAATATCTACCTTATATATATAATGTTCAAAGTCCTTATTTTACTCTCAAATTCTTTAAAATCTTTTCATTTCAATTATCATATGAATATTGATTTTTTTTTTATGGTTTATTCTTCTTTATATTAGAGAGTGAGTTTTTTTTTCTCTAATATATGGAAGATATACTCACAGCTGAGAGTATTTAAGAGTTTCGAAAGGGATCTAGCTTGTAAAAAATGACAAGGGCATAATATGCGCCCCAAAAAGAAAAGAAAGATAAAAAAGATGTGCAATGACTGCCAAAAAAAATTGAAAGATACATAAAGTGTATCAAAAATTAAAAGATACATAAATTTGCCAATCAATTGATAAGAGGCATAAAATGAGCCCACAGAAGGCAACATTTCCACTCTTTCAAACATTTAAATCGTAGAAGATTTCATGTGTCACTTGATATTTTCAAAGGCTAGATTTTGAGTTTTGTGACTGTGACAAATTACTTTGGTATATAATTCTATAAGATATTTTTCTAGAACAATGTTTTGAACGGTTCACTTTTTCGTAGCCAATTGGTTTTTCTGTGTTAGGTCATTTATTTTCAAAAGATAATTTGCCCTTAGAGAAGTCCAAGCTAGGGCTAACAAGATCGATTTTTCAATTTTTTTTTTCAGATTTCAATGATGTTAACTCATTGTTCTTACAAATTTTTTAAATTCAAACACATGGAAAAATTATTATATTCATTCTTCGATTAAAAAAATAATTAAAAAAAAACCTTGTTTTTGTTCCTCTTTTTTGTCCTATACTTTTCTTTTCTAGTTTTTTCCTCCTCCTTTTTGTGATATCAAAAGGGGGATTAGTGTTTGTTTGAGTTTGTTTCATTGTACCATTTTACTTATTCATGTTTTATATTTTACTTGTTTGTATTTTATTTAGTTTTGATTATTTGCCATCATCAAAAAGGGGGCAATTATTGCGAATCTGATTTTAGGAAATAGAAATTTGATGATAGCAAATATTTTTATTTTTTTTTATTGTCTTACCTACTAACATTTTAAGTCCAAAATATTGAATTGAAATTAAACCAGCTCAAGTTTTGGTAGATTAGGACTGAGTCAGTTTGTAATGTATGTTAAGTATCTTTTACCCTTTCTTGAGTTAATTGTAAAAGTTATGGGTCCTGATGCTAAATAACCTTGCACACACACACTTGGGGGAAAAATTCTGTCTGTTTGTTAGTGTTTTTGTTTTTTATTATTGAATCTTAAAAAGGTTATTAAACCTAAGCTAAAGTCCTAAGGCTAACCAAGAGGGGGGTGAATTGGTAATTTTAAAAAATTCTCTCTTGGATTTAAAATTTTGAAACCAGTTAACGATTCATAGCAAGTAAGTTGAAGTTATTTGAAAACAAATTTTTTAACCACAAAAATTAAAAACTTACAATAAGTAGTGGAAATTTAATTGACACAAAGATTTATAGTGATTCAGTCAAACACGACCAATATCCAATCCCTGAAGACTCCCTCTTCAGGTATTGCATTATTACCAAAAGTGACTCTCCTTTTGCCCCCACAGCAAGGTGGAGAAGCCTTAAAAAAACTCTCTTCCACCAATCCCTAGTGCGGCAGAGAACCATCATCCTTTCACACCCTCCAATTATAGGCAGAGCACTTTTATCCTTTTACACCCTCCAAGTGTAGGTAGAGTACCTTCAGTTGTTCACACTCTCTAAGTGTCGACAGAGAATCATCATCCTTTCATCCCCTCCAAGTATCAGTAGAGAACCGTGAAAGTTTGTTAGGGATGTTAAGCCCTACAGAAATGGCCCGAGGCTAACCAAGAGGGGGGGTGAATTGGTATTTAAAAATTTCTTTAAGAAAAAAGAACGATCTTCACAAACCAACTCACCACAAAAACAAGTGCGAAAGAAAATAAATATAGAAGCAGTAAAAATAAGAACACAAGGGTTAATTGTGGTTCGGTCAACTTGACTTATGTCCACTCCCTGGAGGCACCCTCCGAGTATTGCACTACCAACGTGACTCTCCTTTAGCCCCCACAGCTAGGCAGAGACGCCCTCATAAAAACACCTCCTTTTTACCACACCTGGTAAGGTAGAGAACCCTACTCCTTTTTCTTCCTCCTGAAGCAGGCAGAGAACCACGATCACTTGCTGAAACTTAACTCTCCCAACCCTTCCAAGGACAAGAGACTATAGGGAAGAAGATGTATAAAAATACTTGGAACAACCCTTATGAATCCCCTCACAAGCTCCCCCTCACAAGATCCTCTCTCTCTCTCTCCTTTAGGTTTTCTCAGGTCAAGATTGTAGCCAAGGATGTTCAAAAACGTTAAACAAGAGCTCTTAAATAGAAGCGATTCAAAGGGGCTCATTAATTGCAAGTTGCCGACATTATCGTCCAGGACGATATGGAAATCGTCCTGGCCGATCAGTACAAATCTCATATGATTGGCCAAAGCATCACCCTGAATGCAAACTGGACGATTGAACATTTGCTTGATCATCCCGGATGATCTCATGATCATCCCGGCCGATCAGTTTAAATCAGAGGAAAATCGTCCAGAGCATCACCCTGAATTTGAGCTGATCGATCCAAATCGGCCAGGAGAAACCAAGGGTTTTTTATTGGATCGTCAAGGTCGATCTTGCAATTGTTCAGGATGATGTGATTGTATCAATCATCCTTAATTACTCTCATGATTGTCGAATCAATTTAGGCATAATTATACTATATCATCCAGACTGATAAAATAATCGTCCTGGCCAATTTTCAAAAATACAGAATACCTAAATTAATTATGGCGATAAATTCTTTCTGTATTGAGCATATCATCCTAGCCGATACAGGTATCGTCCAGGCCGATCAGTTAATTACGACTGCCTTAACAAAGAAATCTTGATTAGATCTTCTGTTTTGAACTCGATCTTTCAGGACGATATAAATATCATCCAGGACGATGTGTAAAACACAAGTTCTAAACCTCTCAAGAAAAATACAGACTGATTCAACCCTAATCTTCCCAATCTTGAGCTGGTTCTAATTTCCGTTCGATCTTTGATTCCTGAAATGTTAGTAGTAACAGGCAGTTGAAGAAAAGCAAGAGTGTTTGCCAATCATCAAAAAATAGTCCATGAAACTGAATTTGTAATAATCTCTCTCTTTTTGATGATGGCAAAACACTATGATAATTATTTTAAAAATAGCAGTGTAAACTATGGAATCGAAAGTGTAAGCAAACATCCTGAACTACTCCCCCTTTTGACATCTCAAAAAGGAGGAGGGAACGAAGAAAGCAAATCAAAAAAATTTTTAAAGGCATAAATATGATGTAGCATTCCATGTGATTGATTTCTAAAAATTTGTGAGTTAATGAGTTAACATCATCTACAATCCAAAGAACGGTAGAATATTCGATCATGGTTACCTTTATCTCAGACTTTCTTTTAGGGTAGAATCGTCTTTTGAAATCAATGACCTAACTCAAAGAAAACCAATTGGATATGAGATAAGGATCCCTTCATCACTTGGTTTAAGAAATCATATCTCATAGAATAATGAACTAAAGTAAATTTGTCACAATCACAAAACAATCGAAATCAAGTCTTTGATACATGAAAACTTCTAAGGTTTTAAAGGATTTGAAAAGAGAGAAGAGCTTGCTTTTTAGTGGGCTCATTTTTTCGCCTCTTGTCGGTTGATTGGTGCTTTGCACATCTTTTGCTTTTTGATGTATATATTTTTTTTTAATTTGGCATCATTGCGCATCTTTTGTTGGCATCATTGGCCAATATTTTTTTTTTGCAAGCTCCTTTATCTTTTATAACTCTTAAAAAGGATTTTTAGTTATGAGTATATATTTTAGATATTATAGAATAGGGGCTCTCTCTCTAACATAGAGAAGAACTATCCACAAAACAGAATCAATAACCAATGACAAGAGTAATGAGGAATCTTGATGTGACAAAATGACTTTAATCATTATAAATACAAGATAGATTTGCTTAAGCAAGTTTTAGAAAAGACCTTAATTTCATACACAATTTATTAATTTGAAATAGATTTTTGATTAGAAAAGAAAACTATGCCACCAAAATAGGTTAGAGAAAGAGACATGATCAAAGAGATATTTTTACCATCTAATAGATAAAGAGATGTAAAACATTGACTACAAATTTTCAAAAGCAAGGACAAGACATACGATATCATTTCAGCGATGATTTTGAAAAAAAAAATAAACAAAAGAAAGTAAAACAAATCAAACAAAAACTAAGAGTAAAACAAAAAGAAGAACAGAAAGCAAAGAGCAAAAAGAAAAGCAAGTAAAAGATCAAGTTCATGCATTTATATCAATCACACCCAATCTGGTCCTTAAAGAGCTGAAAGTGTCGAAGGCCAGTGGTTTAGTAAAGATGTCAGCCAGTTGACATTCAGTTGTCACATGGTTTAACTTAATGCTTCTTTAGTCGCATGGTCTCTAAATGAAGTGATGCCTAATGTCAATTGTGCTTAGTTCTTAAATGTGGATAGGATTCTAGAGATGCATATGGCACTAGTGTGTCACAAAAAATTGAGATGGTACCTACAGGTAACCTAAATCCAAACATGTGTTTCAACCAAAGGACTTGGGCCACACACTTCCAAGAGCAATATACTCAGCTTCAGCAGCGGAGAGTGCAACATAACTTTGCTTCCTATTAGGCCATGAGACCAAAAATTGTCCTATGAATTGATAAGTTCCTGAAGTGCTTTTTCTACCACCTTGCATCCTGCAAAATCAGAGTCAGAAAAACCAATAATCTCAAAAGAAGTGCTGTGTCTAGGATACCAAAACTCTAAACTTTGGGTCCCCAAAAGGTATCTAAAGATTCTCTTAACTACAGTCAGATGGGATTCCTTAGGGTCAACTTGAAATCTAGCACAGAGGTAAACACTAAACATTATATCAGGTCTGGCTTCGCAGTCAGGTAAAGTAAAGATCCAATCATGCCTCTGTACTTCTTTTGATCTACAGACTTACCATTTGGGTCCTTATCCAATGGAACACTAGAAGTCATGGGAGTATTAATTGGCTTAGATTTATCCATCTCATACTTCTTCAAAATGTCCTTTATGTATTTTGTTTGATTAAGAAAGGTTCCATCATCCAATTGTTTTATACTAATCCCCAAAAGGTAGGACAACTCTCCCATCAAACTCATCTCAAATTCTCTACTCATTGTTTTAGAGAACTCATCACAAAGTTTCTTATTAGAAGATCAAAAAAGTATGTCATCTACATAAATCTGAACAATGAGCAAATCATCTCCAACTTTCCTAAGAAAAAGGGTGGTGTCTACGCTCCCCTTAACAAACTCTCTTTCTAGTAAGAAAGTGCTAAGCCTCTCATACCAAACTCTTGGTGCCTGTTTTAAACCATACAAAGCTTTTTTTAATTTAAAAACATGATTTGGAAATTGGGAACTCTCAAAACCTGGTGGTTGTTCTACAAATACATCCTCTTTTATTTCCCCATTTAAAAAGGCACTCTTAACATCCATTTGAAAAAGCTTAAATCATTTATAACAGGCAAAGGCTAATAGCACTCTAATGGCTTCCAATCTAGCTACAGGGGCAAAAGTTTCCTCAAAGTCTATCCCTTCTATTTGGTTGTACTCTTTAGCCACTAATCTTGCTTTATTCCTAACCACCACTCAAGAATCATTTACCTTGTTCTTAAAGACCCACTTTGTTCCAACTACACTTTGTCCCTTTGGTCTTTCTACAAGCTCCTAAACATCATTCCTAACAAATTAATTCAACTCCTCTTGTATGGCTAAAATCCAAAACTCATCAGTAAGGGATTGATTTATGTTGGTGGGTTTAGTCATTGAGATAAATGCATAATGGCTCACCTCCTTCCTAAGTCCATGTCTAGTCCTAACTCTATCAGAAGAGTCTCCTAAGATCAAATCCTTGGAGTGACTTGTAGAGTATCTCCAATCTCTAGGCAAGGTGTGAGAAAATCCAACCCTTTCCTCCAAATATATATTTTCTACTCCTTGGGTGACATCTCCTACTCCTTCAATGTTTTGGTGACCTAGTTCCTTCTCCAAATTTTCTACTCCAGCGGTAACCTCTCCAAGATCATTATCATCCTCAACTCTAGGTTTTTTAGGATCAGACTCATCAAATACTACATGTGTAGTCTCTTCCACCATCAAAGTCCTCTTGTTAAACACTTTAAAAGACTTCCTAACACTAGAATATCCTAAGAACACTCCTTCATCAGATTTAGGATCAATTTTTCCCAAGTGAGACTTCCCATTGTTGTTAATGAAAACCTTACAACCAAAGACATGAAGGTGGGAAAGATTGTGTGTCCTACCCTTAAGGATCTCATAGGATGTCTTATCTAGTTTGGCTCTAACATTCACCCTATTCAACACATAACAAGCTGTGTTAACCGCTTCAGCCCAAAAGTATTTTAGAAGTGAATACTCAGCAAGCATGGCTCTAGCGGTTTCCACCAAGATCCGGTTCTTCCTTTCAGCTACCCCGTTCTGCTAAGTGGTCCTAGGAGCTGAGAAGTTTTGGCTAATCCCCTTGTCCTCATAAAAATCTCCAAATCTTTCATTCTCAAACTCTCCCCCATGATCACTATGGATGGTAAAGATCTCACAACCTAGTTTTTTATGAATCCAAGTAGAAAATGTTCAAAACTCTTCAAAAGACTCATGTTTCTGTGAAAGAAATCTTGTCCAAGTGAACCTTGAGTAGTCATCAATAATTACCAAATCATAGACTTTCCCTCCCAAGCTGGCAGTGCTAATGGGTCCAAACAAATCCATGTGAAGGAATTCTAATGGTCTAGAGGTGCTAATGTCCTTAATGGGGTGAAAGGTGGAGTGGACTTACTTTCCTAGTTGGCAGGAATCACAAAGGTGGTCTTTTGAAAACTTGAGTTTGGGGACACCTCTAACTAGGTCTTTTTGGGTTACTTTCCTAAGGTTTTTCATACTTGCATGACATAATATCCAGTGCCATAACCATGAATCATCAACAACTATTTTTAAGCAAAATGAAGCAGCACATTCAATGTTATTTAAATCAAGCATGTAGACGTTGTTGATCCTTTTTCCCTGCAAAATAGTATTGTTACTTAAACTTACAATGCATGAATTTGCAAAGAATTACAGGATGAAGCCTTTGTAACAAAGTTGACTGATTCTGAGCAGGTTGTGCTTTAATCCATCTACAAGAAAAACATTT
This sequence comes from Dendrobium catenatum, assembly GCF_001605985.2. Lineage (NCBI taxonomy): Eukaryota > Viridiplantae > Streptophyta > Magnoliopsida > Asparagales > Orchidaceae > Dendrobium > Dendrobium catenatum. The sequence goes on from NW_021319448.1 coordinate 502,741, forward strand.
TCAATTATAAGGTTCTTGGAATTACCAATTATACCTATGCCTACCACCTTCTTGGTGGTGTTGTCTCCAAGAGTAACATTGCCTCCAGTCCTTGACTCCAGCAAAACAAATTGATTGGCATCACTAGTCATATGATGAGAGAATCCGCTGTCCAAGTACCACTCACGAGGCCTTTTGTGAGAGCCCACCTACAAAATCATCAAATGTCAGATTTAGGAACCCTAGCAGGTTTGGGTTCCTTCTTATAAAAAGTAGAATATAATGCATGTGTACTATGGTGAATAGTGTAAATGTGTGAGATATGTCCTAACATGCCACATGAAAAGCATCTAACACCTAGAAAAGGGTTTCTTAAATAATTTGCGTTATAATGCCTCTTCCTAGTTTTTGGCTTTTGACCAAGTGTTGGTGTCATTCTAGTTTTCTTAAATGTATCCAATTCATTTTGAATCCTCAAGTTAGTAAATTTTAAGGCATCATTATCAATCCTCTGGTTTTTCTCAATCTCTTTAGATTTCTTAAAATTAGATTCAAGTGAGGTGTGTGTGACTTTTAGTGACTCATGCTCTTAAATTAATTCACAATGCTTTTTGTTTAACTCATCAAATTCATCAAGTAGAGCCATATGATTTGAATCAATTGTTGAGTGATCTTTAGTCATAATTGCATGCTCTTTTTGTAAGTTTAAAAATTCCAGTTTCAAGCTAGCATGAGTTTTCTTAAGTTTCCTATATGATGCATGAATTTTTTCAGAAACATCAAGGAGTTGATCGTAGAAAAGTTCACATACCTCTTCTTGATCAAGGTTATCGCCTGTCATCAAGCACAAGTTTGTTGTCTCATCTTTTGTTTCCATCTCTCTTGAATCCGACACAGAATCCACCCAAAATGCTTTTTGATATCTCTTTTTATCTTTTCTGAAATTGGATTTCTCCTCACTCTTTTCCTTGCTTGTGTACGTCTTAAGCGTAGGGCAATAAGCTTTCACGTGTATGGGCTTCCTACATTCATAACAAACCACATCAGAAGATCCTTTAGAATATTTTTATGGTTACCTTTTCTCCAATGATGCTTTTGCTTCTTCCTTAGAAAGCTTTTAAATTGCCTTGTGATTAAGGCAAATTCATCGCTTTCAGACCCGGAAGAGTCAGAGTCCAATTTGGGTGACTTCAGTGCCACCGTTTTCTCCTTTCTTTTGTCACCTACATCAAGATTTCTTTGATTCACTCCTTGCTCGTAAGCAATGATTGAGCCAAGTAAGTTGTCAATCGAATACGTATTCAAATCTTTAGATTCAATGATTGTAGTGATTTTAGCATCAAAAGATTAAGGCAAGCATCTCAAAATCTTGTTCACTTTTTCATAGTTTGAAAGTTCTCTTCCTAAGGCATGTAAAGAAGTAACAATCTGAGTAAATCTCGTATACATTTTAGAAATTTATTCATGAGGTTTCATACGAAAAAGTTTGTAGTCATGCAAGAGAATATTCAAACGGGATTGTTTAACTTCATTAGTGCCTTCATAAGTGATACACAATTTATGCCAAATTCCTTTACCAGTTTTGCAAGTGGAAATACACATGTAGTCTTATGATCTTAAAGCACATAAAAAGCAGTTAAGACATTTTGCATTTAATTGAGCCAAATCCCTATCATCTAAAGTCCATTCAATAAAAGAAAGTGGAACAGTAATGCCATTAAGTTTACCAGTTAGAGGTGTGTAACCATCCTTAACAAGCATCCACATGAGATAATTAGTAGATTGTAAAAATATAGATATGCGAGTTTTCCAAAAAATCAAATGGGATATTATCAAACAAAGGTGGTAGGGTAATAGAATACCCTTTAGGTGTATTACGATTCCCAAAGTTAGCCATGGATCAAAATTCAATAAGTTTTCAAAATAGTTTTTATGAATCCCTCTCTGATACCACTTGAAAGTTCATTAGGGATGTTAAGACCTATATAACTGGCCCGAGGCTCACCAAGAGGGTGATGAATTGGTATTTAAAAATTTCTTTAAGCAAAAATAACGATCATTATAAACCAAATCACCACAAAAATAAGTGTGGAAGAAAATAAGTACGGAAGCAGTAAAAATAAGAACACAAGGGTTTATAGTTGTTCGGTCAACTCGACCTATGTCCACTCCCCGGAGGCGCCCTCCAAGTATTGCACTACCAACTTGACTCTCCTTTAGCCCCCACAGCTAGGTGGAGAAGCCCTCACAAAAACACCTTCTTTTTGCCACACCCGGCAAGACAGATAACCCTACTCCTTTTGCTTCCTCCTGAAGCAAGCAGAGAACCACGATCACTTGCTGAAACTTACCTCTCCCAGCCCTTCCCAGGATAAGAGACTTTAGGGAGGAAGAAGTAGAACAATGCTTGGAGAAACCCTTGTGAATCCCCTCACAAGCTCCTCCTCGCAAGATCCTCTCTCTCTCTCTCTTCCTCTCTCTTTATCTCGTTTAGGTTTTCTTAGGTCAAGACAACAACCAAGGATGTTCAAAAATGTTGAACAAGAGCTCTTAAATAGAAGAGCTTCAAAGGGCTCATTAATTTCAAGTTGCCAATATTATCGTCCAGGACGATATGGAAATCTTCCTGGCTGATTAGTACAAATCAAATAAGATCGGCCAGAGCATCACCCTGAATGCAAACTGGACAATTGAACTTTTGCTTGATCATCCCTAACGATCTCATGATCATTCCGGCCGATCAGTTCAAATCAATGGAAAATCGTCCAGAGCATCGCCCTGAATTTGAGTTGTCCGATCCAAATCGGCCAGAAGAAACCAAAGGTTTTTGAATGGATCGTCCAAAATGATGTGATCGTATCAATCATCCTTAATTACTCCCATGATTGTCTGATCAATTTAGGCATAATTATACCATATCGTCCAGGCCGATAAAATAATCGTCCTGGCCGATTTTCAAAAATACAGAATACCTAAATTGATCATGGCGGTAAATTCTTTCTGTATTGAGCTTATCATCCTGGCCAATACAGGTATCATCCAGGCCGATCTATTAATTACGGCTGTCTTAACTAAGAAATCCTTATTAGAGCTTCTATTTTGAACTCGATCATCCGAGACGATATAAATATCGTCCGAGATGATGTGAGTGAAAACACAAGTTCTAAATCTATCAAGTGTGTGTGTGTGTAGGGTTACATAACATCAGTCACTTCAAAAAATTAGAATTGTCACAATAAAGAAAAAAGAAAAATACAGACTTATTCAACCCTAATCTTCTCAATCTTGAGCTGGTTCTGATTTCCGTCCGATCTTTGATTCCTGAAATGTTAGTAGTAACAGGCAGTTGAAGAAAAGCAAGAGTGTTTGCCAATCATCAAAACATAGTCCATGAAACTAAATTTGCAACAAACCGTCATCCTTTCATACCCTCTAAGTGTCAAAAGAGAACCTTTAGCTGCTCACACTTTCCAAGTGTCGGTAGAGAACCGAATCTTATCTGATGATTTCTCACGAGAAATCTAGAATGATAAAAGGAAGAGTGATAACCACAATTATAAATAAAGCCTTACCACTGAGTAACCATGTGAAATTTTCACACTCCACTTGCAAGAAATCTCTCTCAAACACTCTCTCACACTCTCTCCTTCAATTGCCCTTAAAAAACTATGTAGATAATACTCTTTTTTTTCATCAGTTCTTAATGGACCTTTTATACAAAAGACACAAAAAATCATGCAGAAAACTAAAATTTTCAATTTTGAGTGTACATGATCGTATAGTACGATCATATTATATACATATAAATAGATTAAAAACTATTGTATACGAACCTATTATGAATCGGAACAAAATCATTTTGTACCCGCTCATCGTTCAGTACGAACCATGTTCATCTAGGATGAACAATTAGAAAATTTCAAAATTCATCTGTACAAAACATTGGGACAAAATGGGACCTTACATTTTCATACTCAGGAAGGCATATATGAATTGGGTTCATATAGTATGATCCATACTGAAAAAAATTATTTTTACGTGACCTGGAACCTGAGACATTTATACTTGTAAAAGCATGGATGAATTGGGATCGTCCCATATGATACATACTTTGAAAAGTTATTTTTATGCGACCTGGAACCTGAGACGTTCGTACTAGTGAAAGCCTGTATGAACTGGAATCATCCAGTATGATTTATACTTAGAAAAAAAATTTTAAAGTGAGAATGGACCCGAGACATTCGTACTCATGAAAGCATGTATGAACTGGGATCATCCCGTATAATCCATACTTAGAAAAATTTTCTTTTGCTCTCATTCGACTCCTCATTGGGGAAAATAATTGACCAAATTGTCCCATGCGAAGTGATATCGTATAATATGATCAGTTTAAAAAATATGAATTTTAAACTCTCCCCTAATGTGTGTGTGTGTGATCAGTTACTAAATTACAACCACACTCTCTAAGACTCAATAAAATGGAAAATACATACTTCAATTACAATAAACTCTAAATTGATCTTGATTTGAAGTCTTCAACAATCCGGAGTATGATTTTCCTGAAATGTTAGTACACACAAGAGCAAAACAATTCTTCCAAAATATGTTAAGAGAAATAATAACCAAATCAATAATATTTGGATTAATCAAAAACAAATAAGTTAATAGAATATCAAACATACAAAACTAAGTAGTAACTATCTCAATATTTATCACATTGTTCAGGACGATCCAAAAATTGTCTTAAATGATTAATTAAAAATAGAAACTCTAATTAGGGCATCCTGGTTAAGGCAGGTGCAATTAAGAGAATTATCTTGGATGATATTAGCATCGTCCAGTATGATAGGCTCAAATCAAGAAGAATCAGATGCCATATCTAGTTAGGCATCATTTATTTTTGGACATAGTCCAGGGGATTGTCCTGGATGATGCAGCATAATTATGCATAAATTAATATGATAATTAAGTAAAGCAATAATGGTTTGATTGCTCGATCATATCATCTTGGATGATCACAATATTGTCCAGGACGATCAGTTAATAAATTTTAGTTCTTTACAAACGATCAAAAATCAGTCTGGCTCCATTCAGTCCAATGTTCTGGATGATATATACTAAATGGAACTAATCATTCAGGACGATCGTAAGATTGGCTTGGACAATCAAGTTATTTTTTCATCATCCAGACATCCATTCAGGGTAATATTTTGGATGATATTTTCCATTTTATATTAATCAGCTGGGACAATCATGAGATCATCATGAACGATTTAGTTATTTTTCTATTGTCGAGACATCCTTCTAGGGTGATGGTCTGGATGATATTCAATGACTTGAACTAATCATATAGGACTTTATACTATCATCCTGGATGATCCGAACAAAATAACCTTCTAATCATCTAGACTCTACTGAATCATCATGGCTGATTGAGTTAAATTTGAATTGATTGTACAAGATGATCAATAAATCATCTTGGATGATATTTGATGATTAGTTGCTAATTAGGGCTAATTTGGAGCCCTTATTTAAAAGATCTTTTATTTTTCTCAAGAGAAAATCTTTTGTTGCTGTCCTGACCTGAGAGAGCCAAGAGGAGAGAGAGAGTAAGGGAGAGAGAGAGGATCTTATGAGGGAGAGTTTGTGAGGGATTTCACAAAGGTTGCTTCAAGCAAGGATCCGAGTCATCTTCTCTAGTCGTCATCCCTGGTTCCTTGGAGGTTCGAGAGAGGTCTACTTTAGTAACTGATCAAGGTTCTTTGCCATCTTCTGAAGAAAGGAAAAAGAGTTGGGTTCTGTACCTACTTCTGGAGGAAGCAAAAGGAGTTGGGTTCTCTAACTACTTTTGGAGAAAGAAAAAGGAGTTGGGTTCTCTACCTCACCGGGGTCAGTAGAAAAGAGTTTTTATACGGGCTTATCCACCTTACTGTGGGGAAAAAAGGAGAGACACTACATTTAGTGCAATACCCGGAGGAGAGGCTTCGGAGAGTGGATGTAGGTCAAGTTGACCAAACCACTATAAAATATGGTGTGTTTTTTCTTATTATTCTTCCACAATTAATTTCCACACTTTGTTTCTCTTGTAGTGAATCTTGGTTTGATTTAAGATTATGTTTTTGTTTGGAGAAATTTTTAAATACCAATTCACCCCCCTTCTTGGTTAGCCTCAAGATTAGTTCATAATAGATTAACATCCCTGATAAACTTTTAATGACTTTCACAAATAATACAAGCTTACACACAAAATACAAATTACAAAACAAAACAAATAGCTTTTAATATAATATAAGATCTTAAACAATTAAAATTTCACCTCTGATTGAGAAAACATTTGGAGTCCATTATTTCAAAATTTGTAATAATTTATTAATTAGATAAAAACTTTAAATACCTTTGAATTTAAACCTCTTGTTAAGAAAAAATTGAAATTTTAACCTCATGTCAAGCTAAATTTCAATTAATAAAATATTTTTTTGTAAAAATTAAAAATTACCAAAAAGTTAAATTGTTAACCTCTTATTATGCCTTAATTCAATGAGTAAGTTAGATCCCATAAAGAAGTTTAGCTTCATGCATTTTGTGCTTTTCGGTTTTTCTACCATAACCACCTCTACTAGCCTTGCTCCTTACAGCTCTACGTTTTGAACCTTCCCCACTTCAAATCTTTTACATGTGGGATTTTTTTTCTCACCTTTTATTAATATTTTACCTTCTACGAGGACTTGAGTCGGCTAGGGTTTTTATTTTGCTCTATTTTTGCTCTCTTATTCCTTTTTTCCATGATTCTTCCACCTTCGACTACTTCGTTGGTTTAAATGATTGTTAGTCAAGTTTTAGTACAAGATACAGGCTTTTTAGCTGGTAAAAATAAGTTTGACTCTTTTAAAGAACCTCTATCAGAAAACTCGGCCTCTATGGTTTTCCCTAACCTCAAAGAAAGAAACTTCTATTGGTTACCTTTACTTTGGATTTCAGAAGAGGAGGTAGAGGCTCTAACAACCCCATTTGAATTTTCTCTTATTCGTAAATTTACCACCTGGAAGCTTAAACTTGAGTATATTAAAAAAAATCTTTTGTCTTAAGCTTTATGATGAATTTTCATATACATTTCTAGATCCAAGGAGTGTTCTTACTAAACTATCAAAAGATATGGACTGTAGTAGAAATTTTTGCTCATGGATCTTATTATGTTAGCAATTACTTTATGAAATCGATTAAATGTTCCCATTTTTTAATCTTTCTATGGAATCGCCTATCATGTTGATTTGGTTTCCATCCCATGATCTTCAGCCCCATTTGTTCTCTCCATGAATTTTGCATGTTTTGGTTTCATTATTTGGATGACTGCATAAAACTAATGTGCCACAACAAATGGTACAATACTATCTATTACTCATGTGTTGGTTGAATTGGACATTACAAATAAATATCCTTACAATACATAGCATTGTGAGAAAATTTTGGGTATACTCAAATTGTTGTAATGGAATATTTTCCACCATTTTTTGAGCATTCCAAAACTCTTGGTCATACAAAAAATGGATTTTACCTCATTTAACCTCACTTATGGAAAAATATTATCGTTATCATTAAAACACTAGTGAATAATTCAAATGAGAATATTTATCTAGCCCCTCTTGATGATAACTTGGTTCTTTCTAACACTTCTTTTATTGAGGAAATCCACATCCCAAAGGGCACAACCAAACACAATCATCCTTAAACTAATACTAACAAGGAGTCTAATGGATGAGAAGCTGACATTAACCTTATCTATGTTTCTGATGCTTTCCCAAATGTGGATTAATCCCCTGCTACTTCTAATAAGGATCTTATGGGAAGTAAGGTTGGTACAACTCTTTTGGTTACTAATATTAATAATTATTTAAATTTGGAGGTTATTCCTTCTCAAACTACAAACTCTCTGGCTTGTAATAATTTCTTGTGTAGCCTTGATGTGTTGAATCTGTTTCCTATTATCACTATTCCCAAAGCTCCTTCATGTGACCTTCAACGTAAAGATAATTTTGAAGGGTTTTCCCCCTTTGTTGAAAAAAATTCAAATTGGGAGGGAGGGAGATAGACTACTTTTAAGAACCATAATATAATGATCATTTTTAATGATTTGAATTCTAACATTGTTCATGAATTTTTTGATGATTTCAAGCTTGTTTAAAGAAAGAACAAAAATAAGATAAAAAATGTTTGGGGCCTGATTTTATTTCAAGAGTTACCAAATCTCAAGCATCTACTAAATTAGATTTTTATGATTAGTTCTATTATTTAGAATATTTAAGGAATTGGTAAACTGGATACACATTATAATTTATTTAATTTATGTAGAATTCATAGTATTTTTTTCTTAGTTGTTCTTGAACCTATATTGGATCCATTTAAATTGTTAATTTATCAAAAGTGATTTAGTTTTAACTTTTCTTAAGCTAACATTTCTAAAATAATCTGTTTATTTTGGAAAGAATCTTTAAAGCTATTTATTATTGGAGTTTTTGTGCAAGTCTTTTACTGCAACTTTTCAATTTTTAATGTTTTTATTAGGGGGTATATTGTTTATTCTAAATGTTCTAAAATAGGGAGATTAAACTGATGGTAAATGTTATAGGATTTTGGTAATATTTAATTTTGTCCTAGATTTGTTGGTGGTTATTTTAATATTATATCCTGTACTTCTAAAAAATAGGTCATTCCTCTCCTAATTCAATTTGTATTGATGATTTTAATAATATAATTCCTTAATGCGGCCTATCAAATTTTGATTTTATTGGTCGTAGTTTTACTTGGTCTAATGGTAAAATTTGTGAAAGATTAGACTGAATCTTTCTCAATAATGACTAGTTAGCACTTTTCTGTAATACTTCTATTGAACAACTCAGTATGTTTGTTTCTAATCACACTCCTTTGTTGGCTAAACTTAATTTACTTAATAGCAATGGTTTTACTTCTTTTTATTTTTAGGACATGTGGCTACAATCTTTAGACTTGATAATGTTGTCAAAACTAATAAGATGGCCCCTTTATTCTACTTGGATTCTTCTAATGATATGATATATTTTCCTTTAAAATTGAATCACCT
>NW_021319448.1:513712-554163 GCF_001605985.2 Dendrobium catenatum
TCGGTCCACAAAGTATTTAATACGAAAATTTCTCGAGTGTTATATAAAATTTTCAAACACTAATTCACATGCAGCTTCTCATGGACAATGAAACAATTTGTCATTTTGACATCACATAGTGCTATGGCATATATGACATACATTGAGTAGAATAATTGAGTTGAATGCGCAGGGATATAGATGGATGTTTCGAGTGATGTAACAATACTCTTAGAAACCTCATGATACCCAAATAAATCTTTAGGTGAGAGAAAAAAATGGTAGCACATATGGTATCTTCTATAGATTCCCAAACATAAAATCTAATTTCATTTAATTCAAAGACTATAAAATATTTTTTTTTACTAGAGAATAAAGTAAGTATGGAATTTGTCTTACCTGTGCAAGAAGCTTTTAAAGGTAAAGTTCTTTATATATGAAAAGTCACTTACTTCTCAAAACTTGTAGATAAAAATAATGTTAAGCTAAGCAGATTAATCAAAGTTTCTCATACTCTATCACAATTATGCATGATAATAATATGTTTCAGCTCGAATAAATCTTCTAATCTTTAGAATGTTTAGCAAAATATTCCAAAAACATCTTTGGTTCCATAATACTAAGCACTTCCTTTATTTTTTTGAAGTTTGTATTATATGATCTAAATCATAATATATGATGAGGATAAAATAGGAATTAATTAAAATATATAGTTAAATTATTTTAATTTTGTACTAATCATACTTTACATTCAAAATCATATAGGATAATTAGTTATAATCTAGAAACTTGGCTGCTAATCATATTTAGGTAAAATTTTGAATTTCAAAATTTATTTTAATCATACATTATGAACCAGTTTGAATGGTATGATGTTTAAATTATTACCTAAATTAATTCTCAAAATTATTCAATCAAATCAGGGTTAATTGATCGTTAAAGATCATAATGAAACATATATATCATTCAGGATGACTAAAAGAGATAATTTCAATCATCTAGGAGATTATATTAGATGAACAATGATTCGATTTAACTAATCAAACTGTATGGTCTTAAATAAAACTAAAAAACCTATTCAAAATTTTTGAACTAATTATGTTGAGTAGCATTTATTATAAATTACTAAAGGGATAGTTAAACTAATTATGCTACATTATCTTCAGACCGTATTGCACAAATAGGATAGCTATATTAAAAACTTAGGTTTTTTTAAGGCCTTATATTTATGTTCTCCTAATAAACTTTTAAAAATTTCTTTAGGTGTTTGGAGAATTTTGAGAGAGTTTTTAGAGATGGTCTGCCTTCTTGAGAGAGCTTGAAGAGGGAGAACTTAAAGCTTGTGAGAGAAAGCGAGAAAAATTATGTGTGAGGGAGAGGTAATATAAGCTGGGATATCATATGGTTACTCCAACAATACTTCAACCTTGGTTCCTCCTTGTGTCAATATTAATCTTCAAGGAAGCTTTGTTAAAGAAAGTTTTCAAGTCCAAAGATCGCTGACAACTCTACCGCACCATCGAAGGTGAAAGTGATTTGATTCTCCACCATAATAGAGGAAGATGAAAGTGATTTGGTTCTCCATTGTACCTGAAGAAGGTGAAAGTGATTTTTTTCTCCGTCATACCTAAGGAAGGTCAAAGTGAATTGGTTCTCATCCACATCGGGCGAGGAAAAAGTTACTTGGTTCAAAATCTCACCATTGGACGAAGTGATTTGTGTACATATGTCTCCACATTTTTGTGTGGGAAAAAGGAGAGTCACTAAAATTTTAGAATAATACTTAGAGAGGAGAACTCTTGGAAGTAGGCGTAGGTTATTTGACCGAACCACTATAAATCTTGTATACTTATTCTTATATTTTCATATCACAATTTATTTTTCTTGCAAATCTATGTTGAGATTAACTATCATTGTGATATGAAAATATTTGATATTTTTATGGACTCAACTTGTACAAAAAAAGAAAAAAAATTGTAAAAAATTAGAAAATTATTTTATATTTATTTTTTATAAAATAAAAATGAACAAAAATATATGTTTCATTAATTACTTCTACTTAATTTTTTGTAATTTAGTTTAAATTTAAAAAGAAAATCCATTTTTAAGAGGAAAATTTTTAAAACAACAATATTTGCATGTCTACTTTCATGTAATCAATTGACTATCGCATGTGGCATATGACATAAGTAAGATATATTACTCCATCTCACATTATTAATGGCATCAAGTATGAAATTAATTTTCTTGAATGGATATTTGAGGAAATAGACTTTGCTCAACTAAATGTGAAATGCTTAAACCATTTTCTATACTTTAAAGTTTCAGGATTATATTCATATTTTTTCATATATGGCTGGCAAGAAAATTGGCATAAATTATGTATCACTTATGAAGGAATAATGGAAGTTAAGCAATCTTGTTTGAACTTATTACTGCATCTCTATGAACTCCTCTGCAAGAACCAAGAAAAATAATAACTAATAAGTACACTAGGTTTACTAAGATAGTAATCTCAATGGGTGGACTAGGTAAAGAATTACCCAACTCTAGAAATGTTAATAAGATCTTATATTGCTTGCCTGGTAATTTTGATGCTAAACTTAGTACCATTTGTAATTCAAAAGGTTTTAATATTTACTCTATTAATAATTTATTGAGCTAACTCATTGCTTATAAGCAAAATGTGAAATAAAGATTATTAGATATAGGTAACGGGAGAAAAGAGAAGATTATGGCACTGAAGGATAATGACTCAAAAAACAAAAACTCTAGAGAAGATGGGAATAATGAAATAGCTATGATGACTTGATAGTTCAGAAGCTTTTGAGAAAAAGGTAGAAGCGGTTCCACGTAGGAGAAAAGGAATGGTAAGCAAATCTAACAAAGTTTCATCTGATGTTATTTGTTATAAATGCATGAAGCAAGGACATCTAAGATCTAATTCCCAATCCATAAGAATCACCCTACTAAGGTAAAGAGTGAAGAAAATTTAAATACCAATAAAGGCATGAAAAGCATGCATAAGACTTTCTCGGTAGACTAAGCCTCTAATTCATCTAAAAAAGACTTTGAGGAGGAGGCAACTAATTTATGTTAAATGGCAAATGGTACTGTAGTTAACATTGCTAAGGAAGAGGTATGCTAGCTGTATTATAATGAGTTATTTTCAATTTAAGTTTAAGTTCATGATTTATATAGGAAGCTTAAGAAATAACGAGCATGTTTGAAAGATGTTTAATTGATTTAAAAATTAAACATGACATGTTAGTTAAAAATCATTCTGAGTTTAAATTTTTGCATGCCCCACTAGATAATGAACATGCATCTTTACTAGATGAGTTTGATGAGTTAAATAAGAGGCATATTGAGTTAACTAAGTCACAAGAATCATAAAAAACTAAGAATATTTAATTATAGGAAGCATTCAATTAATTTGAATCACTCACAGAAGAATTAGAAAAGTAATAGCATGAAATATTATTAAAACTAGCTATTGAGAAAAGTTCAACTAATTGTTTACTAAATAATATAAGCGTACTACAATAAAATACACACAATCCTATAAATACATAACTACATCCTAGAACACACTATGTATCACATATCCTAATAAGAGGCACTATCACTCACATATATTAGTGAACATGTTTTCATGGGATATGTGCTATTCTTATGGCATGGCAGGACACATAGCCCTCACTTGTAGCATTCACCTTAGATCACATCAAATTTGGAGGCCCAAGCTCTCATCACTGCATATCATTCATTATATGTGTTCATTAAAGTATAAGATGGAACCCAAGTTCATTTAGGTTCCCAAATCTAACCTCAGACTTTGTAGGGATACTCTCATAAAATTCCTTTTGAGAGTATGTGATACATTGATAGAAATTGCTTAAGATATATGATTATTGCCCTGAAGAAGTTTATCATGATAGATTCTAGAAGTAGAGGCAAGGTAACACTAGGTGACAACACTACTAGGAAAGTGGTGGGATCAAGTAGGATTAGCAAATCAAATAGCTTTCTTATTGAAAAGATACTCTTAGTAGATCGATTAAATCATAATTTACCTAGTATTAACCAACTTTTTGATATAGTTTTGACATCAAATTTCTTTCTAGAAAATGAATGATTACTTTAAATGAAAAAATTACTTTAGAAGGGAAAAGGATAAATAATGTTTACATACTTGACTTGTCTTCTACTGATTATTCATATAATCTTAACTTTAAAATTGCTATGGATGATTCATAGTAATGGCATAGGAGACTATGCCATGCTAAAATGAAAATTCTTTGAATGTTTACCCAAAAAGACATAATTAGAGGTAAACCCAAGCTATAATTCTCTAAGGGTCACCTCAGATATGCCTACCAATTAGAAAAATAAACTAGGTCATCCTTCGAATCTATTAAGGATATCAGCACTACTAGACCATTACATATCTTACACATGGATATGTTTTATTCTGTTAGTATAGCCAATCAAGGTGGTAGAAGTTTTAGATTTTTGATAGTTTATGATTTCTCTAGATTCACAAAGTTAGATTCTTAGCATGTAAAAGTGAGTGCTTGAGTGATTTTAAAGTATTCTCACTTGAATTTAGAGGAAGCTAAGAGTTTTGATTTTTACAATTCATAGTGATTATGATGGAGAATTTGAGAATGAGAATTTTAAATTATTTTTTAAAGTGGTAGGAATTGATCATAATTTTGCTTCCCTTAGGACCCCATATCAGAATGGTATAACTAAAAGGAAAAAATATGACACTAGTGGAGGATGCTAGGACCATATTAGCTGAGTTTACCCGACCTTGAAATTTTTGGCAGAAGATGTGAGTACTACTTATTATGTGCTAAATATGGTGAAAATTAGATCTAAGCTAAATAAGATACCTTATTTTTTACTTAAGGGTTTGTCACCTACTATTTCTCAATTATATGTGTTTTGGTTTAAGTGTTTTGTCTTTATTAATGGTAAATTTGTATTAGAGAAGGAGTTTCATGTAGAAAATTTTAATTCTATATCAGACAAAGGAGTATTATTAGGTTGTTCCTCTATAGGTAAAGCCTATAGGATCTTTAGTAAGATGGCTTTAGTTATAGAGGAATCCACACATATCATTTTTTGTTGAATCTAATAAATTAGTTAAGCTTAGGATAAAAGATTATTATGAGGTAGAAATTAGCCATGGAGTAGAGGTTGTTGACCTGGTAAATAGAGTAGAACCTTTGGCTAGAGAATGGATATATTTTTATAGTCACCCTAAGGAGCTTATCTTAGGAGATCCATCAGTGGGGGTTAGGCTAGGCAAGGCAGTATGAAAGAAGTTAGCCATACTATATTTATCTATATGGTAGATCCAACCTATATATATCAAATTCTTAGTGATAAAATCTATAACTTAAACATGTAAGAAGATTTAAACCGATTTGTTAGGATTGTTGTATGAGATTTGATTATTAAACACTCTAATATGAGAATAGTTACTACTAAATGGGTATTTAAAAATGGGTTAAATAAATCGGAATCAATAATTAAAAAGAAGGATAAATTAGTAGCTAAGGGAAACAATCAAATTATAAAAATTTATTTTGAGGAGTCCTTTGCCTATATAATTAAACTAGAGGATATTAGAGCACTACTAGCATTTGTAAACTTTAGAGGTTAAAAATAAGATTTTTTTTTTAATTTTTTTTTTAAATTGCCAATAGCATTAAAAAGAAAAACTATTACAAACAACTAGGTGATAGCTATTCTATCACAATCCTCCTTTAGTAAAGAAAAAGTAAGGAGGAATCTTATTACATTGTAGATCATCCCATAAAAAAGTCACCCAATAAAGCTAAGTTAGCATAAAAATCGGCTAACATGTTACATTTTCTATTTGAGAAATGAAATAAAAAATTCTCAAAGTCCTTCAAAAAAGAGAAGTCCACCAAATTGTTGTCCACTAGATTGCAAGCTTTATCAACCTAACTTGGAAGCAATTTGATCACATTAAAATTGTCACATTCAATAATAATACCTTTGACATCAAACCTTCAATCTTGAAGCATCACCTTCAAAGCACAAAATGCCAATAGCTCAAAAAAGCCAATGTCCCAATAAATACATTTAAATCCAAAAGCAAGAAAAAATCTCCTCTTATGATCTATGAAAACACCAGCAAATCCAACTTCATTTGACTTTAAAAGAGCCGCATCAATGTTGACTTTGATCCATTCGGGTGGAGGAGGGTGCCAATAAGAGGTAGACAGCTTAGAAAGCTGGTTAACACCCAAATAGTCCGAATAGATACTACAACTTAATGAAGAAATAGCAATGCTGATTGCTCTTGAAGTAGTTTAAACCACACCAACCTCTTGTTCTTCATGTAAAACAATATTCCTATTTTTCCAAGAAAAATATATAATTGAGCAATAAAGATTAGCAATAAATGGATTGTATTTAGATAATAGCTTCAGCTTTTATTTACAATCTGAAACTGAAGAAAATTTTGGCACTTTGAATCCCCACTTGTTAAGAACCTCGATCAATTGAATCAGCTTATCACAAAAAATCATGATATTTCTTGTATCCTCCACCATGACAATAGCCTTTAGGACACCTATTACAATCCAATAATCTTCTAAACATTAAGAATTCAAACATAGGAATTACATTACTTTGAATTATCCATAAAAAACATTCCACACGAGGAGAAAGCTTCAGAAGTTTGAGCCATTTCCACTTTCCGTCTATAGTTGTGTTTGGAACATCAACCTTGGAAACCATAGCTGCAATGGACTTCCTAGAGAACCTATACATAAGCACCATATAATTATCACTGACCTCCTACTCAATCTGAACCTGAAGTATTAGCTCAACCAGATCATTCTCCAAAACTTTTTCCAGTTCACTTTGGATCCACTCCTCTTCTTTAATAAACTTATCCAGAGAAGGAAAATCTTCCTCTAAAACTATAATGAAAGTAGGCCATCAGGCAAAACTCCAGCCGAGAAGCCAAAAATCTTCTAAAATATTAATAGAACCTCCTGTAGCAACCTTCCATCTAACCAAAGTCCGAAGAGCTTAAGTACCTTTTAATAAAATTTTCCAAGTGCAAGTGCATTTTTTCCTACAATCAGCATTCCAAATAGTGTTTCCATATTTAATTCTTAATGATCCATTGAGTAGAGATCCAGGTTTAGTAATAAAGTTCCAAGCAAACTTTGATCTTAATGGTCCAGCAATAGTAACCACTGAATGAATTCCCCTACCTCCTTCCTCCAACGGTTTACAAAGGACTTACCATGCAACATAATGAAAACCACGAACATTTCCAGGTTTGATTCATAAAAATTCTCTACACAGCTTATCTATACTTTTTAATATTCTTTGAGGAGCAAGAGGGTGAGAAACATAGAAAACCAGAATCGTTAGCATCACCAATTTAATCAAAATAATTTTCACAGCCAAGGAAAAAAATTTGTTCCCCCAATCATTAATTTTACTAGCTACTTTCTCAAGAATATTAAGATAGTCATTAGAAACCAACCTCTTTAAGCAAATTTTAATACCCAAATACTCAAATTCCTTGACCTCCTTGTACTTCATAAGTTTTGAAATTGTTTTCCTCTTTGTTCGGTTAACTGACTTTCCAAAAATTAATGAAGATTTATTTAAATTAACTGATTGACAAGTCCAGTTGCAATAATCAGAAATTATCCTCCATATCTTTTCCACATACACGATTTAGGATTCAAAAAACATCAAAACATCATCCACATATAAAAGGTGAGAAATTTTAGGAGCAGAAGTAACTAATTTAATACCCAACTCTTTAACATTAAGATTAAAACTATTAGATAAAAGTTCAAAGCACAATATAAATAAATACGACGATAACGGACACCCTTGTCTAAATCCACTTCTTGTATCAATCCAATTTGAATTTTTACCATTGATAATGATAGAGAATTTTGAATCTAAAACACATTCTATGAAAAGATTTGAAAAACTAGAAGGAAAACCAAAAAGATCCAACACCTGCTTCAAAGTAGGCCAAGCCATACTATCATAAGCTTGTTCCATGTCAATTTTAATTACATCCAATCCTTTTTTTGACTTAGAAAATCTAAATTTATTAGAGAGTTCTTGCACAAGAATAACATGTTCATATTAAGATCTCCCTTTTAAAAAATCCACTTGTGTTTCAGAAATCAGTTTATCAACCACAATCATCAATCGATTTAATTAAATTTTTGCAACAATTTTATGAATATGCAAGCATAAACTGATAGGATGAAAATGAGAATGATCTAATGGATTTTGAATCTTTGTAATAAGCACCACCAATGTCTCTTTCCAACTTGAGCACATTTTCCCTAAAGATAAGAATTGCATAATAGCATTCCAAACATCTTGCCCAATTATTCTCCAATATGCCTTAATAAAAGAATAAGAAATTCCATCCAACCCAAGAGAGATATACCTCCCTAGAATCCTAATTACCCTTTCAACTTCTTCATAGGGTAAATCTGCATTCAGGGACATGGAATCTTCATAGCTTAACGCATTAAGAGGACTTGGCCAACCCGACAGCTCACAATTCCTTACTTTCCATTTCTTACAAAAGAACTCAAAGAAAATTCTTTGAAAGCTTTCTTGATCTTCCACCAATTCGCCATCTTCATTCTTCATTCTTCACTTGTTTAATTAAATTTCCATTCCATCTACCACTAGCAAAAGCATGAAAAAAGTTTGAATTAATGTCACCTTCCTCCAACCATTTTGCCTTCACCCTTTATCTCCACCAGGTGTTTAAACAAGCAAGAGTCACATTTAATTCTTGAACTTTAGCTCTAATCAAAGAAAGATGGTTATCTAAAAAAGAAACACCATTCACCTCTTCGGTTTGAAGTTCAACAACTTCTCTTTTCAGTTTTTCTTTCAACTCAAATAAATTTTGAAGTTTTACTTTACTCCAAAAGAATAAAGCCCTTAACACCCAATGAAATTTCTTATTCATAATATCCATAAGTTCTCCTCTAATGAATTTACTCCAATATTTTTGCACCACAACATTAAGCCGGATAAGATATCCATACATCTTCAAACCTCAAAATTTTACAATTATGAATATCATTGTTACAAATCTTCAACACATTGGGACAATGATCAGAGGCCACCTGTACCAAATGCCTATTAACCGCTCAAGGAACCAATTCTAGATCCTTAGAATTCAATAAACACCTACCTAGCCTTTCCCAAATGCGAGCATTTCCTTCTTTATGATTACTCCAAGTGTACTTAGGGACAATTATACCCACATCATGAAAATCAAAGTCATTCACGAAAGATTTCATCTCTTGAGGAGCAAGAGAGAATTTAAATTTCTTTCCCCCTCTTTCATCTTCTTCAGATAGAATACAATTGAAATCTCCCCTAACTACTTAAGTGAAATCCAATGAAGAATGCAAACCCAAGCACTCCTAGAGCTTCCTACTATTGTACAAATCTCTACTGCCATAAACAATCAAAACTAACCAAGATCCTTTAGTAACAATCTTTAATTCCATAAAAACACTCTGAGAAGAAGCTTGTAACAACAAAAAGAACCAATATCCTTCCTTCATAATACCTCAATCCCTCCAGACATCCCATCAGAAGGAAGCAGAAAGAAATCCCAACTTTTGCCCATAAATTTTCCAAAATCACATTTATCCATATTAGAAATCTTGGTTTCAACAATACCCATAAAACTACATCCCAATCTTTAACCACCTCCTTCAAGTATAGAGAGGCTTCTCTCTTATTAGCCCCCCTACAATTCCAAAATGCAATAGAACTCATTTTCTTACCAAGGGGGATGGACCCGCGCTCATTTTCTTATTCAAACTTTTTTGTTTTTTAAGTCTAGAAGAAGAGTTCAAAGGCCCCAAAAATCTGAGTTCTTTTTGAAGTTTCTGCTTTGGTTTTCGCATACAATCTGATATTTTACTATCATTAGAGAACAATACCACATTACTATCCTTTTCACCTACATTAGCTCTAGATTCAGTTAATGCCACATTCTCATCAATTTGATTCAGGAATTCACCATCTTAAATTTCAGGTTCAGCATCTTGGAACTGTTCAGCAATGTCTTTTTCACCAACCTCCCCATCAAGATCTTTTACCACATCAAATTTATTATTGCTAACAAGAACCAGATCTGGAAGTAAAGTTTTATTATTTGAATTCATACCTCCTGAAGTAGTGATACAAGGATCAACAACTGGAACATTCAAATCTTCCACACCAGTCGTATCATCATTTTGATTTCCCTTCTTAATAAGCACCACTTCATCTTTATTAACAATACATATCCTAGCTCGAGGATCGTCTAGCACTAACGTCTTCAGATTGTTCTTAACTGGAACAATCTTAGGAATAATAGCCCTTTTCCTACTTGCAACAGTTTCCATTTCATTCTTATATTATTAACATGTATCCAAGGTCCATAAGAAGGAGCCTTGGGCACAAAAGAATCAAATGCCAGCTCATTATTATTCTTCTCCACGGTTGTTGTACCAATGTCTTCCACTTTCTCCAATACACATGATTTGATCAAGTGGCCAACTTTAGCACATTTGTAACAAAATGAGGAGATCTTCTCATACTCAACCTTTTAAAAAAACCTTCCATTTGATCCTTCCACCTAAACTCCCAAAGGGAGTTGCTTATCTAGCTCCACCCACACAAAAATTCTAGCAAATTCCCTTCTACTCCTATGGAACATATTGCCATCTATCAATAAAGGAGTTCCAATTAAATAAGAGATTCTAGCAACATTGACTTCCTCCCAACATTAAAGAGGTAGATTGGGCATCCAACTCAAACCGAAGAGCTCAATCCTTTTAATGATGAAAGAGAGAATAATAAACTCTATTTATCCATAACAACAATGTGACCATTAACAAACCAGGTCCTCTCGACAAAATATTTTCCATCACATCCTTTGAAAAAAAGCCACACAATACCCATACTAAACCAAGAGAAGTCAAATAAAATTTACCAAAATGACTCCACTATCATTGAAGCTCATTAGTGATCAACTTTACTGAAATGTTTTTCCCAAATGCCTTCACCACCAAAGAGAATTGTAAATGATCAAAATTAGACTTCACACTTGGTTCATGAAGCCTCACTATAGAACCATCCTCTGTCAAAAAAGGTTCTTCCTTAGAAAGATACGACCTTTATATAAGAAAGCTTATTCCACAGATTTACAATATCATTATAATTAAGATTAGTAATTTCTCCTTGGCCATTAGCAACCAAATAATTAACTTGAGCAATCCAATAAACAACTGATAGATCATCCTCGTTATTTTGAATTGTAGAGACAGCCTCCAAAATATGAACTGATTTTACTACAGCATTGCTAAACCTAGTAACAATAAGTTTCATTTCATACGAAGATGAAGCTTTGAAACCACTTGAATTATTAAAGAACTCCGGTCGAGGTGCTTTTGATCCCACATTCCCTTCAATCTCCTTACCTTTTCCAATCAAAGGTTTTAGTGAAACAGAGTTAACAAAAGTTGGTTCTCTAATCACCAACGGAGCATTCTTTTGTGAAAAGACTCGATCCAATAATGGACGAGAGCTATTGTTAAGATTTCCAGTAGAAGAAACTTCACTGGAATTGATCTCCAGTTGCCTAACCAGCATTACCGAAAAATCCGCCAAGGAAGCAAATTTGAAATTTTCTCCTCTAAAAACTCGGGGTTTCTCTCACTAGCTGCTCGTGTGTTGTTGCACTGTTCAGTTCAAAATTATATCAGATGGATGTTAAAAGTGCATTTCTCAATGGGATTATTAAAGAAGATGTGTATGTAGAGTAATCACTAGGTTTTGAAAATTCATCATTTCCCAACCATGTTTAAAATTAAAGAATCTTTATATGGATTAAAATAAGCAACTAGGGTATGGTATAAAAGACTTAACGCTTTTCTCCAAGATAGATCTTTTTTTAGTGTAGTATAGGCATTATTACAAACCAATATCCCTTAGATGTGATTTTTATGATAACAAACAATATTATTTAACTTTTTTTATTTCTCCGAGCATATATTGGAAATTATTTTTATCTGTGCACAATAAAATTTCAGGAAAAAACATACACCGCTCAAGACTATAAGACTGAAGTTTGGGTAGAATTGCCTGTCGATCAAAAGATTTTATAATTTTAACTTTCTTATATTTTATATTTCTTGAGTATAGCCATGTAAAGGAGTATATTAAGTTGGCGATCGTGCACACACACACACATAAGGGGAGTGAAAAAATTTAAATTTTTTTTTTTGAAAAAATTATATGTATAATTTACAGTCATATTATACAATCTATTATCTAAAAAATAAGTCTAATTTCTAATTGAATCTTTAATTTTAATTTCATAATTAGAGAAGGTTTTCATCCTCTGATTTAATAAGACGTAGTGGTTGAAGGAAAAGTAAAGTAGGTGTTGAATGTTCAAGAAAGTATTCCATATTTTTATTATTCTGTACCAGAGTCGTTGAGTACTCCAGGTAAATTTGACCGTTAAGCTTCTTCCTCTTCTGGTTTGGTTTTAAAAGTTAATAATTTTTTTTTTGGTAATCGAGATGAAAATGATTTGAATCAAACTAATCACAATCTCATGGTTAATTCTGAAAGTGATGAATTTGATGAGATGAAAGGAAAGGCTAACATTGATCATGAATGAGCTAAAGAGGAACTTATCAATGCTTGGAAGAAACCACAACATACCAAATTATCTTTTAAAAATGGACCAAATGATATGTTGGATGATGGCATAGAAGTAAGATTAGATTCTTAATTAGAACAATCTAACTCACAAGTTTTGAAGCACTCACTGGTTGTGAAGGTTCTAGGCTATAATGTTCCTTTTCTAGTTTGTAGCCTCAAACTTAGAAGACAATGGAGCAAGTTTGGTAATTTTCATTGAACTACACTTTGGATGAACTGGATTCTTTGTTCTTTTAAAAATTCTGAAGCTATGGAACAAGTGTTGAGTGGGGGACCATGGTATGTTGGAGGACACATTGTTGGTATAGATAAATGGTCTCCTTCATTTTCTCTTACTTTGTTTAAAGGTCTTACTTTACCTGTTTGGATTCGTCTTCCATTATTGCCTTTGTTTTCCTAGGATGTAGAACAAATTTCAAGAATTGCTTCAATTGTTGGGGTACTAATGTATCTTGATGTTAATTCATTTAAGTGGGGGAGAAGAGAATTTGCTCGGGTGTGTTTTTGAATTAATTTGGAAAATAAGCTTCTAAAGGGAGTTTGGGTGGATGGTTTATCTGGCAGATTCTTTCAAAAAATTGAGTATGAGAAGATTGCCTCAGTTTGTTTCCATTGTGATAAACTTGGTCTTGATAAGTAGGATTGTCTTGAAGATGAAAGTTTAACTCAAAAGATGAATTTTATGATGCCATCTACTGTGTTGAATGAGGGAAATGTCATATTTAAAGAACATAGTTCTTCTCAACAACATGATGAATATGGTCCATGGATCCATGTAAAGTTCAAAAATAAAAGATAAAAAAATGGAAGAAATTAAGGCTTAGCAAGATGTGAGAAAATTTTGATGCAAGTGAACCAAGTTATGTCTAAAACTAAAGCTCTCGGTGAGAAGGTGCGGTTGTAATCCAGAACAGAGAATGTGAAAATTTTAGAAGTTCCAGTAGCAAATCAAACAGAAGTTATTGAAGCGGAAGATGATTTTGTGGTAGAACAGGTGATTTGTGGTGTTGATTCTAAAATTTGTTTGGCTAACAAATTCAACATTCTGATTGAGAAGAATGAAGAAACAAAAGTTTTTATTCAAAAAACAAAAAATAGTTAAGTATTATTCAGCAATCTGATATCAGTAAGGAATTTGTAGAAGCAGCTAGTGATCCATATACTGAAATTAAAGTTGCTGATGAAACCTTGGCCATACTAATGAGGGGAATAGTGGTTTGTCTAAACACAAACTAGCTAAAGAATTGAAATATTTGGGAACAGTTGAAGCTGCACATAGAAAAAGGAAAATGGATGGGAAAGGTATCAATTTAGGCGGGGACTATTCCCCATTAGGTGAATAATGTCTTCCTTTCTGTTTTGGAATTATAGACGTGCTAGGAAGAGGGAAGCCTCTCTTTATCTTATAGAGATTGTGAGGGATCATGATGTGTTCTTTATAGGCTTGACTGAACCTAAAGTAGCAAATATTGACAGGAGTGATATTAATAGTATCATTGGGGTTGATTGGGATTTTTTCCATCATCCTGCTGATGGTGCTTCTAATTGAATTTTGATTATTTGGAATAGGACTATTATGTCCTTTGAGGTGGTTAAGCACTCTTACCAAGTGGTGTTAGGGAGTCTTCGAACTCCTTCTATGGGTGTTTGGAATGTTGTTACATTGTATGGGAAGAAGTCTTATCATGATAGAAGGATCTTATGGAATTTGATTGAAAATAATGTGGTGAATAGTACTCCCTCTATCGTGGGAGGTTATTTCAATTGAATTTTATCCAAGGATGATAAGAGGGGAGGCAAGAAGTTTATCTTTTCCCAAGGGCCAAAAGAAATGAAGCTATTTATGACTAACAATGATTTTCATGATGTAGGGATTGTTGTACAAAATACACTTGAAGTAACAATAAGGAAGGTGCTAATAGAATTTTGGAAAGACTTGATAGTTGCTTAGTAAACTCTACTACTTTACATATGGTACCATTGGCAAGAAAATGAAATCTTGCAAGGTGGCGTCTGATCATAGTCCTATTGTTTTCAAGTTGGGTAAAAAACAGTACAAACAGTCCAAGATTATCAGGTTTTAAGACACTTGGATATCTTATATGGTGTCTTGGTGTATTGTGCTCAAGTCTTGGAAAAAACATGATTTTGGCATTTATATTGAAGTTTTTCATAGGAAGCTTCATAGAACTTTGAAGTCACTCTTTTATTAGAATAGGAATAATTGCAAAAACCTTTGTTTATTGAAGGAGGAACTAAAGAAGGAAATTTTGGAGTTACAACTGGAAAAAGCATCGCATGGAGGCTTGAAAATGGAAAAGCATGTTTTCATTCATAACATGGTTCAAGAGCTGAATATTACACTAAAAAGGTTATCTCATTGGTGGAATCAAAGGGATAAGGCAAGGTGGCTTGATGAAGGTGATACTAATTCAATTTTTTTTTCACAACTTTGCTTTTGCTAGGAGGAATGGGAATGTTGTTAAATTCATTAAGGATGAAGAAAGCAATGTGGTGGAGGACTTTAAGCAGATTAAATCTATTTTTATGAATTTTATTATGAATAAATGGAGATCAAGAGAGTGTTATTTAGCTGATCGGCCTTTGTTTACCGAGGATCAGAGAGTTACACATGAAGATATGGAGATGTTGAATGCTGAATTCAATCATGAATAATTGGTTGCTGTTGTATTTCAACAAGGAAATAATAAAACGTTGAGTATGGATGGAATAACTTCTTCTTTTTTTAAATTTTATTGAAGCATAATAAAAGAAACTACTTGGAAAGCTATTGATAGTTTCTTCAAATCTAGTTCTATGCATAAAAAGTGGAAAGATACTTTGATTGTGCTGATTTCTAAGGTAAAGAACCCAGTTGTATCTTCCAATTATAGGCCAATTTTTCTATGTCAAACCATTTACAAATTGGTTGCAACTATGATGGTAAATAGATTGAAAATATGTATTCTAAGATAAATTCTTAAGAACAAGTGGCTTTGAATCCGGGTATATCCATGTTCGAGCATTGTTGGTTAGCTCATGAGATCTTCCATAAGTTTAGGTTCTCTAAGAACAAGAAAAGCATGATGGCGGTGAAGATTGATATGGAGCAAGCATATGATAGCATGGGATGGCCAACCTTAAATCATGTTTTTGACCAGTTTGGGTTTCCTTATAAATTTTCAAAGCACATCATGGAATGTGTAATAGATGCCAAGTTTTCTATCATTCTGAATGGTAATAATTCAAAATTTAAAATGGATTAACGCAAAGAGAGGATTTTAGCAGGGATGTCCTCTTTCTCTGTATTTATATATTATGTGTGCCCAACTATTATCAAATGCAATAAATCAAAGAGGTATTGAGTTGGGTATTCAGATTTCTCCTAGCTCCAATAAGACTACACATCTTCTATTTGCCGATGATGTGATAGTTTTTGCTCAAGCTTCTAACAGAGTCGTTACAGTTTTCAAAGATATTGTTGCTGATTTCTGTGGTTGGACGAGACAACGGGTGAATAATAATAAGTTTTTGAGCATGTTTGGTAAAGAAGTTAAACGACCGTGACAGAACAAAATTGTTAAGAAGTTGGTTCAAAGTGGTCAAGGAAATGCAGTATTTAGGAATTAAAATCACTTTTAAGGAGACTTGGAATGGCAGATTTCCAAGGTATTATGGAACATGTCATGGAAAGACTTAATTCTTAGGAAAAGTTTATCCTGGGAAGATCACTCTTATAAAGTTTTCTTTTTTATCTTTTCAAAATTTTCTATCAACACATTCTTTGGTTCCCAAAGGTTATTTCATGAAATGGATAAACTTAGTAGGGATTTTATATGGCATAAATCCAATGGAAAGAAGGTTTTGCATTATATTGCTTGGGGAGAATTATGCAAACAAAAAAGTGCTAGTAGTTTAGGCTTGCACTCAGTTGTTCTTAAGGATGGTCCTCTTAGAGCAAGATTGGCATGGAGATTAATTCAAAATCATGATTCTTTGTGTCACAGGAATATCATTGCTATATATGGAAATAATGTATTGAATGAGGAAATCATGAAAGGAGCTTCTACTGCATATCAAATTTTATTAAATGGCAGCAAACATCTCAAACCCATTATTAGGTGGAAGATGTGTAATGGTGAAAGTATTAATGTGTTGAAGATATATGGCTTCTTGATAGATGTGTTAATTCATGGATGGTACTTGCTGATTGTGTGGGAATGGAGGATATGATGCTGCATCAATTCAATCTACTGAAGGTAATTAGAATATAGATGGGCTTCAAAGTTACTTTCATAATGATCATATAATATTGATTTTAGAAGTTAAAATCAATCATGGTATTCATAATGACCATGTGGAACCTATGTTTTGTTGTTTCGGGAAATCGATCTCTGCTTTGGCTTCTAAGGAAGCAATGAAAGGAAACATCATGGATGATGATCTAGGCTTTTCAAGGTGGCTTATGAAACTCAAATTGAATACATGAGTGGAATTTTTTTAGTGGAGTCTAAGCATTTTATTCCTACAAATCTCTTTTTTAAATGTAGAAAACTTTCTTATGATGATTTATGTGCGAGAGGATGCTGCAAAATAGAATGTTATGCTTATATTGTGGTGAACTGCAAGTTTTTGATTAAGATTATTAAAAAATTAAAAATTAGGAATTTAACATTCCAATGTTTCAATCATTGGAATATTGTTTGGATGAACTTAGAAGACTTCCATTTCAACATTCCTACATGGTTAAGATATATTGTACAATAGTTTTTTCTAGCTTTGAAAAATTAGACTGACTTTAAACATGGTAAAAGTGTTCTTCGAAGTGCGGTGGTGGCTTCTAATGTTCTGTATACATCCTTAAATAATTATAATCCAATGCTAGATAGGTAGGGTGTTAATCTCCTATGGGATTTTCAAAATTCTTGGCACCCTCCACTGCTAGGTTGGATTAAAATAAATGTGGATGCTTCCCTTTTGCAATCTAATCTTATAGGGATAGTAGGAGTGTTTAGAGATTATAAAAGAAGACTTCTATTTGCTTTTTGAAAAAGCAAAATTCATTTGGATACATCTCAATTAGGGTTAGAGGAGGTTGTTTCAATAAGAGAGGTTATACAAAGTTGGATGATAGATAGCAAAGGAATAATAATTGAAGGTGATAATATCAACATTATCAATTTCATTAAAGATTCATTGAAG
This sequence comes from Dendrobium catenatum, assembly GCF_001605985.2. NCBI lineage: Eukaryota > Viridiplantae > Streptophyta > Magnoliopsida > Asparagales > Orchidaceae > Dendrobium > Dendrobium catenatum. Next base: position 531,680 of record NW_021319448.1, read on the forward strand.
AAATATAATTGGCAAATGGATATTAGTTCGATAAAGGAGCTTCTTTTTCTTAATGATTTTAATAAGGATTTTTTTAACCATCTTAATAGAGAATGTAATAAAGTAGTCGATTTATGTGCTACTTTGGCTTTATAAGGTAGTTTTTTTTATATATATTTTTATTTTAGCAACATTCCTTCTTCATTGTTTATTTTGTTAAAGAAGGATTGTGATCCTTTTATTTCCTGTAATTAGTTTTTCTTTTAATGCAATTTGCAATTAAAAAAAGAATCTTTTATTTTAATGAACTAATCATACTATATGATTTAGATTGTACTGTATTTTTTATCTATAAAGACTAGCCTCCATATTAATTAAATAATAATTTTTAAAAATTAAATTTTAACTATTCTTATTGTACAATCCTAATTGTACTATATAATATTTAAATTCTAACTTAAATTATTCCCCATAATTAGTAAATAAAATCATGGTATAATTAATATGGCCGATCATACTTTGTGATATTTATCATATCGTACGATTGATAGAGACAAAATATGGTCATCCCAGAGATCATACCAAATTAAACATTAATTTTTTAACTAGTCGTATAATATAACCTTTACATCATACTGTATAAACTATTGGAAATAAACTGACCATACTAAATGATGAGAATGATATGGGATAATTGATAGAGATGATTTTCAGTTGTCTCAGAAATCATCCAATATAAATAGAGAGAAATTAAACTAATTGTATTGCATCACCTTATGATTGTACTATACGAAAAGTTTTTAAAAAATGAACAATTTGTCTGAATGACTATTTGCATCATACCAAACAAGTCTAGTTTTGAAATTGATTGTACTATATGATCCAAGTTCAGATTGTACAAACAAAGATAGCTAAATTGAAAAATTTGGACTTTTTTAAACCTAATACTTAAAGAAATCTCTTAGAGTCTTTTCGCAAGAAAGACTTTGGCTGTTAAAGAAAATATGAGGGAGACCTTTCTTGAGAGCTTTAGGGTTTGAAGGAAAAACAAGGTGAAGTACTACTTGAGGGGGAAGTAGTGTGAGGGGTTTCACATAGTTTCCCCAAGTAAGATTCACCCAACTTTGTCTTATGGGCTTGGAGTGTTCTTGAAAATTCTCATGGGAGAGAAACTTTAAAGTTATGAGTCTAGGGTTCTCTACCTTCTTCAAGAGGGATAAAAAGGATTGTTGTGTTTTTCCATAAATAGGATGGTGAAGAATGATTTTGAGTTCTCTGCCTTCTCCTGGAGAAAGAAAAGGGATTGAGTTCACTTCCTTCTCCATGAAGGAGAAAAAAGATTAAAGGTTTGATGCCATTATGAAGAGGGTGAAAAAGCTTTCAACTCTTTGCCGCACTGGGTTGGTCAAAGGGATTTTTGTGAGGGCTTCTCCACCTTGTTGTGGGGGAAAAAGAAGATAAATTATAGTGATAGTGCAATACTTAGAGTGAAGGACTCCTTGGAGTGGATGTAGGTCATTTTTTGATCGATCCACCTTAAATATCTGATGTATTTATTCTAAATTTCTATTTTTGTTTTGTATTTTACTTTTCTATATTTAATATCTGGGGTAATCACTTGGAGAATATTTTTGTAGCTATTTTTTGTGTTAATTAAAATTATATTATCATCACTAAATAATTAGATAAGTTTATTTGCTTCCACAATAGGTGATAAGTATTAATTGCTTCTCTTAACTATGAAAAAATTAAAAAGATAAGTTTTTTTGTTGAACACAAGCAATATTTTAAAAATACCAATTCACCCCCTCTTAGTGTGCCTCAGACTAGTTTATTGAGGTCTTATAATCTCCTCAAACTTTCAAGTAGTATCAAAGTGATACTCAAAATAGTGTTTTAGAAAACCAAGAAAAAATGATCAATGGCACATTTCAAAAATAACAACACAGTATAAGATTACTCTATTACTCATCCACCATTGTTTGAAAACATTCCCTTTAATTTTTGTAAAATCTTCATATCTACATTTTTTATAATATATTAATTTCAAGATATGGCATATAATTCGATCTGGCTATTCCCTATCGTCATGTATTGTTAATAGTGTAAAAACTATTTTTTTAATACTAATTGGAGTCATGAGGATAGAGATTTTTCTTAGTTAAATGCTAAATGTATTTTTTTTTTTTTTTTTGCGCTTTGAAATCTGATAACTATATACAAGTATCTAACTATACTACAGGGAAAGAAATATAGGATGGTCTGTATTTTATATAGTGGGAACTAGTGAAGTAAAATAATCTATATTAAACATCTTACTATAAGATTACAAATTATTTTGCATGAAACCTAGCAAGTCAATATCATAAATGTACACTAGGTTCACACAAATAGTGACATCCCTGTATGCATTAGATAGGAAAGTCTCTAATTCTAAAAAAGTCAAAAAAAAAAAAAAAATTGTGTTGCCTATGTTTACCTACATCTTATATCCTCTTAGGTTCAGGAAGCTTAAACTTTTATTTCTTCATGACAAAATATTTAAATTTTTATTCTATTAATAATTTGCTTTTTCACTCATTGTCTACGAACAAGCCGTGAGTCAACGATTTGTTGATGTTAGTGATAAGAAGAAGGAGTGGTTGTGGTTCTGAGAGAAAATGACTCAGAGAGTAACTGTTCTACAGAAAATGATGATAACAACATTGTGTTGATGACCAAATAATTCAAAAGTTTCTTAAAGAGGAAGAAAAAGCAGCATCAAAAATATTGGAATAAAGGTAAAAGCAATAAAACATTTAAAGCGTTATCTGACAAAATATGCTTTAAATTCCAAAAACAAAGTCATCTCTGAACAAATCGCTCCAACCTAAAGAATCACCTCTATTCAAGGAGAAGGGTGAAGAAAAAGGGAAATTTAGGAAGGGGAAGCACTCCTCGGAATCATCAGTATAAGAAGTAGAGGAGGAGGTAACAAACTATTGTTTCTTGGCTAATAATAACATTGTTCAGTCAGATCAAGATGAGGTATGTCAGCTTTCCTGTGATGAAATATTTATTATTTTAGAGAAAATTTATGATTCGTATAGGAAATTAAAAAAGATAAATACAAACTTAAACAATAAACTTTTTATTCTATAAGAAGAGGGTACTAGTCTTATAATTGGTCATTCTACTTTAGATAGTGATCATATGGCTTTATATAATGAATATGATGCTTTAAATAAGAAGCAAACTAATTTATCTAATGCATATGATTCCTTTAAAATAATTCATATTGAATTAGAAAACTCATTCAGAGAATTAGAGGTATGTGCAACTAAAATAGATGATAGTGAACATGTACTGAAATAGAAGTATATATCCTTCAAAGTGTAAATACATTCCTATAGGAAAAAAATGAATGCACTTCAAAATAATAAACCATCACCTACTTTGGCATAGTGGCATAACTCATCACCATATAATTCATTATATAACCCTACGAGGAGGCACCATAACCAACACAAATTAGTGAAACCTTTTTCTATTGTTAGGTGTTACTCTTGTAACATGCAAGGTAACATAGCTCGCACTTGCACTATCCACCACTGGACACATCTAGTGTGAAGGCCAAAATTACTTGCATCATAGGAAATCATTTAAACATCTCATTCATTAATCCATAAGGTGGAACCCAAACTCACTTGGTTTCCCAAATATAATGCTTGATTGTCTTTGTAGGAGTGCTCTCACAAAAGATATAGTGATAGCTTGTGGTACTGGAGGCCAGGTTTGGAGATAAGGTCACAATAGGGGATAGTACCACTAGGAAAGTGGTTGGCCTAAGAATAATTAACAACTCTAAGAATATATAATTTAAAATGTTTTGTTAGTTTATTGTGTGAAACATAACTTAATGAGCATTAGTCAATTGTGTGACAAGGGTTTAGATATAAAATTCTTATAAATAAAATGCATGATTAGCTTAAATGGAAAACTACTCTTAGAAAGGGAAAAATATAAATAATATTTACATGCTTGATTTTAATTATATTGAATATTTTAATTCCTTGTGCTTGAAATCTATAATTGATGAATCTTGGCTATGACATAGGAGTCTATGTCATAAAAGCATGAAAATATTAGGAATATTACTCAATAAGACATAGTTAAAGGCATACATAAGTTAGATTTTAATGAGGACCACCTATATGATGTTTGCCAGCTAGGAAAAAATAAATTAAGTCTTCATTCCATTCAGTTAAGGGCATCAAAACCTATGTGTCACTAGAAACTCTCCATATGTAAGAGGGATGTCATATAAATTTTGCAATCATTAATGAATATTCTAGATTCATTGGGGTTAGGTTCCTAACACAGAAAAGTGAATCGTTTGAGGATTTCAGAACCTTCTCCAACTAGATACAAAGAAAATTATGATGTGAAATATCAACCATTAATAGTGATCATGGTGTGAAATTTATGAGAAATTAGAATCTTTTGTCAGGAGATAGGGATAGAACATGCTATTCTACCCCTAGGACCCCGTACTAAAATGGAATAGCTGAAAGGAAAAATAGAACTTTATTAGAATCTGTAAGGGCCATATTAGCTGAATATTCTCACCCTATATACTTTTGGGCTGAAGTGGTAATTACTACTTGTTACGTTTTGAATTGGGTGAATGTTAAATCAAAATTAAATAAGACTCCTTATAAACGCCTTAAGTAAAGGACACCCAACCTTTCTTACATACATGTCCTTAAGTGTAGATGTTTTATCCTAATCAATGGAAAATCACCCATAGGATAATTTGATCCTAAATATGATGGAGTCTTCTTAGATTATTCATATGTAGAGAAAGCCTATAGAATTTTGAACAAGAGGTCATTAGTAGTAGAAGAGAATACTATTTTGGTGTTTGATATATTAGATATGACCTCTGAATCTATACCATCATAAGAAGAAGTAGAGATCATTTAAGGGGTAGAAGCCATTGACCTATGAAGATAGATTAGAACCTTAGGAATCCCTACCTAGAGAATGGAGATACTCATCTAGACATCCTAAAGAACTTATCCTCTGAGACTAATTTGAATGTTTAAAACTCAGCATGGACTTAGGAAGGAAGTTAGTCATTCTGAATTTGTCTCCATAATAGAACCCACCAACATAGATCAAGTCCTAATCAATAAATTTTGAAACCTCATAATGTAATAAGAGTTAAACCATTTCATTAGAAATTATGTATGGGAACTAGCAAAAGACCTAAGAACCAGAGTGTTGTTGGAACAAATTGGATTTTAAAAAATAAAATGAATGACTCTAGAATAGTGGTAAAGAATAAATCCAAATTAGTTGCTAAAGGATACAATCAAATTAAAGTGATAAATATTCAGAAAAGCATTACCGTTATGGATAGAATCGAGACCATTAGGGTACTACTATCCTTTACTTGCTTTAGAGGATTTAATTTGTATCAAATGGACATTAAGATTGCCTTTTTTAATTAGGTAATTAAAGAAAATGTGTATATTGTGCAACCACCTTGTTTTTAAAATTCTCAATTTTCCAATCATGTATTTATGTTAAAAAAATCATATATGGACTAAAATAAGTTCCTAGAGCCTAGTAAGAATGATTGAACATAGTTTTCTTAGATAAAGCTTTTATTAAGGAAAGTATAAACACCAACATATTTTTTAAGAAAGTAGGAGAAAATCTATTCATTGTTCAGATTTATGTTGATAATATATTATTTGGATCCATAAATAAAAATATATGTGATGTGTTTTAAAAAATAATGAGAAAAGAGCTTTAAATGATCATGATGGGAGTGCTAAACTATTTTATTAAATTTAGTGTGAAGCAGAGGATGATGGAACCTTCCTTAGTAAAAAACAATTATCAAGGATATCCTTAAGAAGTATGAAATAGATAACGCTAAGGTAAAAAATTCTCCCATAATCTCTACTATTCAATTAGATAAGGACCCAAATGAAAAATTAGTTGATTAAAAGAAATATAGAGGGATAATTAGATCACTTCTCAATTTGACTATGAGTAGATCAGATATAATGTTTAGTGTTTGTCTATGTGCTAAATTTTAGGCTAATCCAAAAGAATCTCATCTAACTACTGTTAAGAAAATTCTTAAATATCATATAGGAACAAAAAACATAGCAATCTAGTATCATAAACATAACACCTCTATGAAATGATAAGATTTTTTGATTGAAACTTTGTAGGTTATAGAGTTGATAGGAAAAGTACTCCTACAACTTACCAATTCATAGGACAATCTTTAGTATCTTGCTCGAATAAAAATAGAGCTCTATAGCCCTATTCACTGCTGAGGAAAAATATATTACTATAGGATGCTATGCTGCTCAAGTCCTTTGGCTAAAGCAACAAATCCTAGAACTTGGACTACCTGTAGGCACCATTCCTATCATGTGTTATAATACTAGTGCAATTTATATATTCAAAAATCTAATTCAACACTCATGTATAAAGTATATAGACATTAGGCATCACTTTATAAGAGATCATGTGGTAATAGGAGATTTAGAACTGCATTATATAGCTACTTGAGACCAATTGGAATACATCTCTACTAAACCTCTAGCGTATGACATCTTTAGCACCTTGAAGACAAGGCTAGGTGTTATAGACATTCATGCTTGATTCAGGTTGAATCAAAATAATTCTATCATTTGAAGTCAACCAGTCTTTTGTGTGCTTCAAGTTCATGTCTTTTTAAATTTATGTGTTTATTTATTTATGAGTGTTATTTAATTTGTATTTTCATTTCATTTTTGTTTAGTAGATGTTCCCTGACATCACACACTCTTCACTAGAGAAAAAAAAAATAATAATCAAAATTCAAAATAAAAATCAGAATTTTTTTTACATCATATTATATGATTTCATTCATACTTTACGATGTATACATCTTAAACAAATCCCTACCGTAGGTTATATCAAAGGTCCAAATAAGTTCACTTATTATCAATCGCAGTGTATGACCACCTAATTGTACTGTACAATACACATGTTAAAGGATATTGGATGCATTCAAGTTGTCCAATATAATAAAAATTCCACTTTGTACTATACAAACACTTTTTCATCCTATATGATCTATTTTGTCAAACAACGTACATATGACTCCTCAGGATGAATGAAATATTTTAAGATTAAATAGTATGATCATGATTATACTTTACGATTTGACCACTTTTTTTTTTGACAAGTTGTCAAAATGATTTAGCTCCTCTAACTGTATTGTACAATTCACTAAAAATCTATAAAATAAATGGATTTCCATAAGGTTAAACCACTCAACCTTCAATTCATTCCTTCACTCAAATTTATACCCTCGCAACCATAAGTTCTCAAATGGCCAGAGGTAGCAAAAGAGGTCATTTGACCCAAGGCGACTCTTCCTGTCATTGCCTAGTTGACGATCACTTTCAATGCACTAAAGTTGAAACTTCCTTCTATAGGTTCAAAGAGGCTCACATCACCCCCTCATGAATGCTTAATCAACATGCCCTGAACTTTAAGGTGATTATCATCTTTGCTTCCTCAACTCTTAGTTTTCTTTTCACCCTACCCTTTCCTTTCAATTATAAACACCTCTTTGAATTTTGATCCAACCTTAAAATTAATGTCAGGACCTATACCATGACTTTCTATGTGTGTCGATGCTCTATAAAAATCAATAAGTAAGATTTTGGGGAGTATATCCACCTTTATATTGAAGAACCTCATCAACAATCTATGGCCTCAAGAATAGACTTTAGTTAAAGTGTTATAAACCTAACCCTTCATAATGTAGCTCTAAACCAAAATCAACCCATAGTCTACTCTATCAAACAAATGCATGAATTATCCATAATGTTCTTCAAATCTCAATTATACTTAAAGCTAGTGATTACGTCAACATCACTCCACTTCTTTCCCTAGTCACCTATTTCATTATGTTTGATACACAATTTGATGAAGCTTAAATGATCATCAACTATATCCAAAACTTGACTCTAATTTGAATCCCCTTGATTAGGAGAAAGAAAAATGTCACCCTAGCTCACCACATTAATTGGCTATATTCCTGAAAATAAATATGACCTTACTTACCTTACACCTCTTGAAAATGTTCCCATATTATATATTGCTGCCTCCTTCCATATTATGTTTGATCATCAATGCTGGCACGAGCATGAGGAACTTGATTTTGATAAAGAAGGGGGAGCTACAACTATAGTTTTACCTACACCAAAACTAGCACGAACACCAATACCACCACCAGCACCATCTTACCATGCATACCCTCACAAAGAAATAATCTATAGGCTTGAACAATTAGATGCCCAGCTAGACTTTCACATTCAATAAAAACAATTGGTTGTATATATGTTTTATCCTTACTAAGTAATATTCTCTACTTATAATTTTTGTTTGTGTACTTTTATTATTTTTAAACTTTTATTTAAAAAAATTAAATTTTTTCCAAAATTAAAAACTTCAAAAATATATATTTTTTAATTTTAACCCTATTTTAAAATTTATCAGGTAATGACGGGGAGTTTAGGAGAATGAAACATTAATTTTCTCTTCAGTAAAAAAGGTTTGATATCATAAAAAAGGAGGAGATAGTTACAAATTAGGATCCATAGCTTACGATATTGATGATAACAAATATTATGGATTGAATTTTTATTTCTCTAAGAATATATATTGGATATTAATTATGCCTATACTCACTAAAATTTTAAGAAAAACATGCACTGCTGAAGATTATAAGAATTAAGTTTAAGTATAATAGGATGTCTATCAAAAGTGTCTGTAATTTTGAATTTCTAACATTTTTTATGTCTTGATTATAACCATTTCAGACTATATGCTAAGTTTGTGACCATGCACACACACACACACACTAGAGGAGTGAAAAAAAATGAAATAAAATTTTTTCTATAAATCATACTATATGATGATCATACTACATGATCTATTATCTAGAAAATAAGTTTAATGGATAATTGAATCATTAATTTAAATGATCTATCAAATTGTATGATTTAGATCGTACAATACACTTTGTTTCAATATGTAAACCTAGACACTAGATAAATTAAGTAAAAATTTTAAAAAATAATTTTAAACTATTCATACTATACATCCTAATTGGACAGTACAATATTTAAATTCTTACTTAAATCATCCTCTATAATTAGTTAATCAAATCATGGTTTAATTAATATGGCCTATCATATTATATGAAATTGATTGTATTATATGACTGATAGAGACAAAATCTTGTTATTCTAGAGATCAAACTAGATAAAATTATATTTTTTTAGCTAATCATAAAGTATAATGTTTACATCATACTCTATGAACTTTTGAAAATGCACTTACTATATTATATGATGAGAACAGTGCATGATGATTGACAGAGATGATTTTCAATCATTCCAAAAATCATCCTATATAAATAGAGAGAAATTAAACTAATCATAGTGTATGTTATGTTTGCAAAATATGAATAGTTTGTCTAATTATACTGGATGAGTCTAGTTTTTTTAATTGATCAAGCTATACAAACCAAGATCATACTATACAAATAAAGACAGCTAAATTGAAAAATTAGGGTTTCTTTAAAACCTAATACTTAAGCAATCTCATAGAGTCTTTTTACAAGAAAGACTTTAGTTGTTGAAGAAACTCTGAGGGAGATCATTCTTGAGAGCTTTGGGCTTTGAAGTAAGAAGAAGGTGAAGTTATACGTGAGGGAGATGGAGTGTGAGGGGTTTCATATAGTTGCTCTAGGAAAGCTTGCACCCACATTCCTCTTATAACCTTGGAGAGTTCTTGAAGATTCTCTTTTGGAGAGAAACTTCAAAGCAAAGAGTCTAAGGTTCTCAACTTTCCTCCAAAGAGGATTGTGGTTCTCTACAATCACCAATATGGTGAAGGAGGATTTTGGGTTCTCTGCCTTCTCTAGGAGGGAGAAAAATGAGTGAGGTTCTCTTCCTTCTACAGGGGGGAAAAAGGAGTAAAGGTTTGTTGACTTTACTACTTGGGTGATAAAATATTCAGTTATCCACCGCACCATGTTGGTTGAGGTGATTTTTGTAAGGGCTTCTCTGCCTTGCTATGGGGGCAAAAGGAGAGACATTAGAGTGATAGTGTAATACCCGGTGTGGAGGATATTGGGGTGTGGACATAGATCATTGTTTAACTAAACCACTTAAAGTCTCTTATTTGTCTCTTCTAATTTTCTAATTTTTGTATTTTATTTTTCCACATTTAATTTCTATGATAAATTTTTTGTTTAAATCTATGATATCTATTTTGTTCTGTATAGATTAAATTTATATAATCATCATTGAAACATTAGATAAGCTTATTTTCTTTTAACATAGGTGATAATTACTGGCTTCTTCACTTAACTACAAAATAATCAAAAATATATATTTTTTATTAATTGCAAGCAATTTTTTAAAAATACCAATTCACCCCTCAACCCCCCCTTATTGTGCCTCAAGCTAATTCATTGTGGTATTACAACCACCCCGAACTTTTAGGCACAACTTTATTCCTTAAGAAAATAGGAGATGATATTCTTATAGTTCAAATTTATGTTGATGAAATATTGTTTGGATTTATAAATAAAAATCTATAAAATGAATTTTTAGACAGTGTGAGAATGGAGTTTGAGATGAGTATGATGGGAGAACTAGCCTATTTTTTAGGATTTGGTGTAAATAAGAAAGAGGATTGTACCTTCCTTATTTAATTAAACTACATTAAGGTGATCTTGAAAAAATTGATATGAAATGTTAAAAAAGTTTTAATAACCAATGAGCTCAGCCATCCAGCTTGATAAGTATGTATATGGGAAATTAGTTATTCAAAAGAAATATAGGGGAAAAGTAGGTTCAATTCTCTATTTGATTGCTACTAGACTATATATCATGTTTAGTGTATGTTAATCTACTGGATTCCAAGCTGTCCCAAAAGAATCCCATATGATTGTAGTGAAAAGAATTATTAGATATCAAATAGAAAACAAAAAATTAGGTATTTGGTATCCTAGATATAGTACCGCCTTTAAAATTATATGATATTTAGATTCAGATTAGAATTTTGTAGGGCATAGAGTAAGCAGGAAAAGCACCATAAGAACTTATAAATTCATACGACAATGCTTAGTTTCATAGTCTAGTAAAAGGTTAAATTATGTAGCCCTAACTACCTCTAATGTAAAATATATAGCTGTAGGAAGTTTTGGTGTCAAGTCTTATGATAAAACAAGAAATCTTTGACCTTAAACTTTTTGAAGGCACTATACCAATCATGTGTGATAACACTAGTTCTATATGCTTTTCAAAGACCAATTCACCATTCAAACAAAAAAAATATTTACATTATACATCATATAGCTAAGGGAGAAATAGAATTTCATTATGTAGCCACTAAAAATTAATTGACAAACATATTTACAAAACCCCTTAGTTATGACACCTTTAGAAAACTTAAGAATAGACTAGATGTGACTGATAATTACATTTGAAGAAAATGGGGTATGAATATGGTTAAAAGGAGTTGTTTGTTTGTTGTATTATAGTGGTCTTCTTGTAGTCTATAGCTTTAATCTTTTCAGTGATATCAGAACAAGTTGCAAGAATGTAAAACATTGAAATAGCAACTTTCCTAACAAAACCCACAAAAAAAACTTTATAATCCTTCACCACTTCCTTTATATATAAAGCAGCCTCCACCTTCCTGGCTCCTCTACAATTCCAGAATAATAAGGAATTCATTTTCGAAAGATGGGAGATGGACCCCCATTCTTCTTCACTTTTCCACTTTCTCCCTTCCTATTGTGGGCAATTATATTACCAACACCAAGAGATTTGAGTTCTTTAGTCAATTTAGTCTTTTTATCCAAGGAGAGGTTCCCCTCCAAACTTGAATCAGAGAGATTCTTGGCTGTAACAACTTCCTTAGCATTCAAAGTCCTAAGCTTTTCAGCCTTGTCTTCCTTTACAACATCTCCTTCCGAAGTATACTCAAGAATTTCCCCTTCCTCCATAGTTCCTTTATCAATAGCTGCATCAGTCTCCTCTCTAACATCCTCCTCCAAATCAGATAATGCACCAAACTTATTGTTAGTGTCCACTGCCATGTTCACTTCCTTGTCAAACATCTGTTTGGTCTTGAGAGATAAATCTTCCATAGAAGTACCAACCACATTAGTTGGTTCCATAATTTTCTCTTTCACCAAAGATATACCCCTCACCTCATCCAGCTTATCATTAACCTTCTTATCAGCTGAAGAAACAAGATTAACATCAACAGAATTAATAGCTTTAGGAATAAAGATCTTTTTCATCAGAATAATATTTTTCCTGGGAGGGAAACTCTTCAAGTTCGGAAGATTAAAGAAATTTTTTTTCCTGTTCTTAACAATAGTCCAAGTTTCTTTCTCAACTGCCTTCTCCACACTATCATCAGTACCAATATTGCTTGAAACTCTGTTAATTAGATTGCAATTCTTTTCCAGCCCGTCCATCTTGTTTGGTTCATTACAAGCATTTAAATCATGTCCAATTCTTCCACAACAAGCACAAATTTTAGATATTCCTTCATATTCAACTTTTTGAAAAAACTTGCCTAATAGACCTTCCACCCAGACACCATGAGCTAACTTCTTATCTAGGGAAATACGAATGCACACCTTGGCATATTCCCTCCTGCTCCATTGGAAGGAATTTCCATCGAGAAGAAAAGGTTTCCCTACTAGCGATGCAATCCTATAAATATTAATCTCATCCCAGCATTTCAAGGGAAGATTTGGCAATCTAATCCAAATTGGGGACGAGATACCACTGAGAGACAAAGGATTAAAGTTGATAGACTAATTATCCAAACCTACCACTTAACCGCTGATCCACCACGGACCTCCTGACAGGACTTGTTCAACAGCTGCAGAATCTTCAAACGAACACAGCATCCAGCCAAGACCCAGACCTGTGATATGGAATTTCCCATATTTATCCCATTGTCTTCTCAAATCAGAGCTAATCACATGAAAAGGAATGTTTTCATCAAACGTTTTGACAACAACAGCCCTTTCCAGTCTTCTGGCATTCTCCAGTTCTTTATCTGTATGAAGAGAAACCACCTTCCCATCGTCAAACAGAAATGATCCCAGGTCCAGGGTATCAACTTTGACATACTTCTTTCTATTCCATACCGACTGCACTCGTACTGTATTACCAACGGTCACATCTGACTCCTTAGCATCAGGAATAACTTTACTAGCCTTAAGAAGCTAATCTTCAATCACAACATCCGCCTCCCGAGGATTGCTATTGACCAGAACATTGACAGAGGAATCTCTTCTACTGGGAGAAGAAGGTAGGGATTTAGATTCAAAATTCTTACTTGAATAAACTTTCAGACCAGAAGAAACAAAAGAATCCAAATCTGAATCTTTAGAAACCCCAACCGGAATAGAATTTCCTTTCAAGAAATCCGCATCTCCATCCTTGATAACATTTTTACCTTTGCCAGGAGCCAAGAAAGGTAATTCCGATCTTCCTAATAAACCCCCCTCATTGATAACAAGAGATTTACCATTAAAACCTTTAAAATTCTGGTTGAACCCATCTAGCACCTTAGAATTGCCATTAAACACCTTTGAGGTCGGAATAGCAAAATTCTTTTTACAGTTCTTCGAGACATCCGATGGGAGTAGACGACGTTGTTCCATCGTCAAATCTCCAGAACAACGGTCAGCCGGCCAGTAGCCGGCGAGCTCCGCCACCGTCCGCACAAAACGCACGAACCGCCAAATTCGAGAATTTGAAATCCCAGACTATCTCTGAACATTGAAAAATTTTGAGAGAGTTCTTGGTATGGGCTTGTCTTCTTGAGAGAGCTTCAAGAGGGAGAACTTGGAGAATGTGAGAGAAAGAGAGAGAAGTTGGGAGAGGGGTAGAAGTTGCATGAGAGAGGATTTGATGTGGTTTCTCCAAGAAAAAATCTACCTTGGTTCTTCCTCAAGTCTTTGTTTATCTTGAGGAAAGCTTTATTTAAGAAAACTTCTATGTCCAAAGATTTTCGGCAACTCTATTACACCGAGGAAGATGAGAGTGATTTTGTTTTTCCCACAATAGAGGATGGTTAAAGTGATTTAGTTCTCCTACGCACCATAGGAAGGTGAAATTGATTTATTTCTCCATTGCACCAAAGGAAGGTGAAAGTTATTTGGTTCTCAACCCCACCAGTGGAGGTGAAAGGGATTTGGTTCTTAGTTGTACTGTTGGTGGAAATGATTTTTGTAAGGGCATCTTCAACTTATTTTGGATGAAAAGGAGATTCACTAATATTTTAGTGCAATACCTAGAGAGGAGAACTCTAGGGAGTGGATGTAGGTCATTTGATTGAACCACTATAAATTTTGTGTACGCATTCTTCTTTTTTCTTATCACACTTTATTTTTCTTGCACATTTCTTTTCAAGTAAATCTGTATTGAGATTCATTATCATTATAATATAAAAATATTTTATATTTTTTTGGCATCAACTTATGCTAGAAAAGAAATAAAATTTTGAGAAAAATGCTATGATATTTATTTTCCTAAAAATTTAGAAGGAATAAAATGTTTTTTTCATTAATTACTTGTGCTTACTTTTGTGTAATTAAGTTTAAGTTTTAAAAAATTGTATTGTTGAGAGGAAATTTTTTAAAAAAACCAATTCTCTCCCTGCCCCTTCCCCTCTTAGTGTGCCTTGGGTAGTTCAAGTGGTTTAATAATTTTTCCTTAAACATTGAATAATTTCTCCATTTTTCCAAAGTTTCTTGCTAGCACTATTTAATGTTTGGCTATATTTTCTTGAAATACGGAACTAGTTCGAGTTCAGAAAGCTGCCCCATTTCAACATTTAGTTTGGGTTTGGGTTGACCAAAAAACTCAAAAGTGATGCATGAACGCTTTCACTTAAGTTGTCAACTCAGGTTCATACTTCACACCTTATCGGTTCAGTTTTAATTAAATGCTAGCGGTATTTTTGCATTCACAACTTCACAGTTCATCCACTCTCTTCTAACTTCTATCGATCATTTTGTCACCTTCATTCTCATTTCTCTTAGGGATTTCTGTCCTTTGTTCTTGCCTCTTCACCTCTTACTCAGTTTCTCTCAATAGATAATAATAGTTGTTGGTGAAGGCAACATCTCAGTGGAAGGAAGTTCATGGGCCTAATAAATTACATCAATTTCTTTGTTTGAATTTTTAATCACTTTTCCTACTTAGGGTTTTCTACTTTTTTTGTGTTGATTGATATAGAGGTTTTTGGGAGTTAGGATTTATGCTTTCTCACCTCATCTTCTAGTTTTTGCAAACATTCTTTAAGAATTTTAGGGTTTTTTTAAATTAGTGTTTTATATTTTTTTATTTATTTCCCAAAATTCATGTTTTAGACTTTGGGGTTTTTTTATATTATATTTGTTACTCTACAAGCTGTCATTATAGTAGTGTTAGTATGTTTGGGTTTTCATAGTTTTGTATTAACAATCACAGGCTCACTACTGCAGTGTTATTATATTATTGACTTGATGAAGTTATGCTTATGTAGTTTTATGTATTGTGTAGTTATGTCCTATGGTAATTCTATCATCTGTGATATGCTAGTATTATTTTATAAACTATAGTCTCTGACTCTTTATCCTTTTGTAGTTCTATTAATTTTCATCTTTTGTAGTTTTAAATATTTAATATTACCATGGTTCTCTTTATTCTAAGGTTTTGTGGTTGTCTTATTATGGAGTTCCTTAGTGTTTTGGTTCACTAGTTCATTCCATGTTACATAATACTAGCCTATTAGGTCATTGGCAAAGTTTTGGAGTCTTGGACCTTTGGTTAAGTTGTAGATAATCTTTGGTTGTTTACTTGTTCAATTTTGTACTACACTACTTGTACTACTCTTTTATATCTAATAAGACTAATAAGACTAATAAGTAATAACAATGTTTACTTTATTTGTTAGATGGAGGACTCCAATACTATTGTTGATAGTTCTTATATTCTTGAAAATGTTCATATTATTAATGAAGGATATAAAGTTCAAATAAACACTTATTATGTTGATGAAGTTGATATTTGTGATGACAATGTTAAAGAAAATGTTTTAAAGAAAACAATAAGGATGACTTCCACTGTGTGGGGTCATTTTAAGATGTTACCTATGCCTGTGATGGTACACAAACATATAAATGCAAAAAAGTGGTGAAACCTAACAATGTGATAGTAAGAATGGGAAATAGAAACTAAAAAATGTCTTTTACAAGTTTGTAAGAAGAGAAGTAACTTGAACTCTTGTTTCATAGCAAAAACTCTAATTTCTTGCCTAGCTCAATCCATATCTTACTCAGGTCCCGCTCCACTCTACTCCAAAGGTGATTTTGAAGATGATTTTGGCGGATCCTTTACTACCGGTGGTTCTCCGTCTTCCCATTGTGGCCGACGGAGGATCTGGTTGTGGATTTCATATTGGATTTAAAAGTGTTTTTCTGTGTGGTATCTGGTGATTGGATTTGATCAAATTCTTCGTTGTTCTTTTTTTTTTTTTGGATCGATAATGATCTTGGTGTGTGATCAATGGTTGTTCAAGAAAATTATGTGTGTGTTGTTACCATGTAATGGTGGATCGTTATTGTCTGAAGGTTTGTTTATGAAATGGGAGGTAATCCAACATCTTCAATTATGAACAGGTATTCTTTGAAAGTTCATTAGGGATGTTAAACCCTTATGAACTAGACCCAAGGCTAACCAAGAGGGGGGTGAAATGGTATTTTAAAAAATCTTTTGATCAAAACACAATCTTAAAACAAAAACTAAGATTCACCACAGAAATCAAAGTGCAAAAATTAGATGCGGAAGCAGTAATACAGAACAAAGAAATTTATAGTGGTTCGGTCAACACAACCTACTTCCACTCCTCGGAGGTGCCCTTTGAGTATTGCAATAAACTCAGTGTCTTTCCTTTTACCCCACAGCAAGGTGGAGAAGCCTTTATAAACCTCCTTTCCACCAACCGAACTCCTTTTGCTTCCTCCAGAAGAAGGTAGATAACCCAACTCCTTTTTCTTCCTCCTGAAGCAAGAAGAGAACCTTGATTAGATGCTAAAGTTTACCTCTCTAGTACCCCCAAGGAACTAAGGACAATGACTGGAGAAGAAAACCATATATCCTTGCTTGGAGCAACCTTTGTGAACCCCCTCACAAACTCCCCCTCATAAGACCCTCACTCTCTCTCCCTTGCTCTTCCTCTCCTCTTGGCTTTCTCAGGTCAAAATAGTAGCAAAAGATGTTCTAAAGGATAGAATAAGTGCTCTTAAATAGAATAGCTTTAGAATAGCTCATTAATAGCAACTTACCAACTTTATCATCCAGGACAATATAAATATCATCCTGTATGATCAGTACAAATTAAGTTCAATCAACTAGGATGATCTTAGACAATCATAAGAAATTTATTCATTTCATCTAGGACGATAAAATATCATCCTGCAGATCTAGCAGAAATCACGGGGGTTCTTTGGATCAAGAAGCGTCCAGGGTTTCTTCTAACTTGGTAATCATAGAAGGTTATAGGCATCTGGCACGATTAGAGCCGATTGTGGAAGGGAAAGGAAAAGGTATCGTTATTGATCGAATTATGGAAGATGAATTGATACAGGGGTTTTCTTCAAATTGGATATAGAGGCGTTATCTTCAGATGTTGATTTAAAGGTGAAGAATCGTGTTGGGTTGATTATTTCGGAAAACCAAAAATAGATTAATATGAATCTTATGAATGCTTTTAAAAAAAGATGGAGATAAATCGGATGAGGTTGTTAAATCAAATAGTGATACTGCTCATGTTAACAATTTCGCTTCGGCCTGGAAAAAGACGCAACACATCAAATTGAATTTTAATGTTAATTCTACCCAGCTGAGTGAAGATGGTTTGGTGGTTAAGCTAAACAATGATAAGGAAATAAAAAATTCTCAGGTGTTGAAGAAATCATTTGTTATCAAGGTTCTGGGACAAGACATTCCGTTCTTAGTTTGTAATCGAGAACTTAGACGGCAATGGAGTATTTATGTAAGTTTGCCAACATGGAATCCATGGAGGAAGTTTTAAGTGGGGGTCCCTGGTATATTGGGAACCATATCATCGGTATGGATAGATGGTCATCTTCCTTCTCCATAGAGTCGCTAAAGGGTTTTACTTCTCTAGTGTGGATTCCGTTTCCTGGATTGCCTTTGAGCTGCTAGGATGAGGAAAATATTCCCATGATTGCTTCTATGATCAGAGTTCCCATGATGCTTGACGGGAATTCATTTAAATGGGGGAAGAGAGAATACGCTAGATGGTGCTTTCGAATTGAATTGGAGAATAAAATCCCTAAGGGAGTGTGGATTGAAGGTCTTTATTGCAGGACATTTCAACGTGTGGAATATGAAAAGCTGACATCCCTTTGTTATCAATGTGGTAAAGTTGGTCACAATAAGAATATCTATCTTGATTCTATTTCTGTGTTGAATATGGAGAAAAGCATTATGAATACCAAGGAGGCTATGAAACAGGGTGATGTTGTGAAGGCTGATGGAAATAAAAACCAAGAGGAAGAATATGGCTCGTGGATCCATGTTAACTTTAAAAGTAGAAGATTCAAAAATGCTAGAAAGAATATTGGAGTTAATACTCAAGTTAAACAGGTGTTTAGACTTGTTGGATCTGTTAAACAGGTAAAGGCTACTGAACATTTGGATGATTCACTTAATCCAGATGGAATGATGGATAAAATTCCTGAAACTGTGATAGAAATTGAAGAATTCAGGGTGCAGGAAATACCTATTGCTTTGAATAAATTCCAAATTTTGGATTGTGATTTGGAGGAGGGAGAATTTGTTGAGAAGACTAATGAGGAGCTGCTGAATAAATCCAATCTTTTGGATTCTGTTGAAGTTGGTATTTCTCCAGAATTACAGGCTACTAATAATGTACAGATTTGTGAAGACCAGTTGGTATCAACTTCTAATTCAGGGAAAGGCAAGGTTTCAAAAGAATTGAGGTCTTTGGGCCCTATGAAACTAACCAAAGAAAGAGAAGAGGAGTCAAGGAAAACAACAAAATGGTAGGGAATATTTCCCCTATTATTGCTTAATGGCTTTTATTATTTGTTGGAATTGTAGGGGGCTAGAAAGAGGGAGGCCTCCCTATATTTGAGAGAAGCTGTGAAAGATCATAATTATTTTTTTGTGGGTTTGATTGAAACCAAGATTTCTTCTATTTAAAGGAATGATATTAACCAAATTATTGGGAGAGAATGGGATTATTTCCATCATCCTGCGATTGGTACTTCAGGTGGCATCCTAGTCATGTGGAAAAAAGGGTTTGCTTATTTTGAAATTGTTGATCATTCGTCTCAAGTAATAGTGGGACAGCTCAACATCAATGCTTTGGGTAAATGGAACATTGCAACTGTTTATGGAGGTAAAGATGCTCAAACCCGTAGATCTCTTTGGAACAAGCTTGAAGACCGTATGTGTGGTGATGAGCCTTGTATCATAGGAGGGGATTTTAATTGTATCCTCTCTAAGGAAGACAAGAGGGGTGGAAAGAGGTTCCATCTTTCCAATAGATCTAAAGATATGAAGAAGTTTATGATTAATAATGACTTCCATGATATAGGATTTGTGGGTCCTAGTTATACATGGTGTAATAACAAGGAAGGGAATTCTAGAATATGGGAGAGATTTGACAGATGTCTCTTAAATTCTATGGCTCTTCACAATATTCCTATGGCTAAGGTACATCACTTGCCTAGAGTTGCTTCGGATCATGCTCTTATATCTATCAATCTAGTGGATCATCAAAAACATAATTCGGGTCTCTTAAGATTTGAAGACACATGGAAGAGTTATCCAGCCACTTGGAATATTATTCTCAAAGCTTGGGCAAGAATGGATTTTGGATCTTGTGCTGAAATTCTTCAAAGAAAGTTGAGATCTATTAAAGCTCTTTATTACTGGAATAAAAATAAGTGTAGAGAATTGAATTCTTTAAGGGAAGAGTTGAGGAAAGACATTTTGTTATTACAAATTGAAGAAGCTAATGAAGGAGGATTAATGGAAGATAAACTGAATTTATTGAGGAATAAAGTTCATATTCTCAATGTTACTTTGAGTAGGCTGTCCACCTGGTGGAACCAAAGATCCAAAATCAGATGGCAACAAGTTGGAGATTTAAATTCTAATTTTTTTCACCAGTATGCTTTAGCGAAGAAGAACGGCAATATGATTTGGCAGATTAAAGATGATAATGGGACTGTGGTGGAAGATTTGGAACAAATTGAAATGGTTTTCTACAGATTTTTTCAGAAAAAATGGTCAGCCAGAACTTGTATGCTTTCGGGTTAGCCTTCCTGTCCGGAAAATTTGATTATTTCCAAGGAGGATGCTGATGCTCTGATCATGAATTTCACCAAAGAAGAACTAACGGAAGCTATCTTCAAGCAAGGTAATAATAAATGCCCTGGTTTAGATGGCATTGCCACTTCTTTTTTCAAGTTTTATTTGGAGATTATGGGGGAAGACACTTGGAAGGCTATTAATGACTTCTTTAAGTCCGGCATTATGTATAAAGAGTTGAAGAATACACTTTTAGTTCTTATCCCCAAAATTAAGAAGCCTACTTTACCTTCCAATTAGGGTTTAGGATAAAACATCCAATTGGATTAGTGTAGAGAACGGCTTTAGACAAGGATGCCCTTTATCGCCATATTTGTACATTGTGTTCTCAGCTTTTTTCCTTAGCTATGGAGCAAAGAGGTCAAGAATTAGGAATTCAGATTTCACAAAGAGCTCATAAGGTTAGTCACTTGTTATTTGCTGATGATGTTTTGCTTTTCTCTCATGCTTCCAAAAATCTTGCTGCCAAGATGCATAAAATTATTGTGGATTTCTGTTCATGGACTGGATTAAGGGTTAGCAATGCAAAATCTCAAATTTTGTTCAGTAAGGGGATGAATAGAATGGATATGTTACAGGTGAAGAAAATTCTGAAATTTAAAATTGTTGAAGAATTTCAATATCTTGGAATCAAATTGATGTTGAGAAGACCGGTTAGAACTGATTTCAAATTTATTTTGGATTTAGTGATGCTTAAATTGAATACTTGGGGTAGTAAATGCCTTTCTTTGGCAGGGAGAATGACTCTTGCGAAGACTTCCCTCTTAAGTCTTCCTAATTTCATTTCTGCCCACACTTTGGTTCCAAAAAAAAATCCTCCATGAGATTGATAGGTGTTGCAGGAATTTTATTTGGCACAAAAGGGATGGAAAAAAGGGTTTGCACTACATTGCTTGGAACAAATTGTGTAAACCAAAAGATCAAGGAGGGTTGAATTTCCACTCGGCAGTGATTAGAACTGGTCCTCTCAAGGAAAGGCTAACCTGGAGACTGCTGAATAATCAAAACTCTTTATTATATCAAGTTATAACTGCCAAATATGGTGATAGCTGGTGGCGTGGATGCAATAGTTAAGGCAAATCTATTGCTTGGAAGGTCTTGAATGAATGTGTTGTTCACTTAAAACATCTTTTGAGGTGGAGAGTGGTTAATGGGAAGAAAATTGATTCTCTTAAGGACATTTGGCTCTTAGATAAAAGCTTAAGTGAATGGCCAATTACAGCGAATTGTGTAGATATGGATGGGTTAAAAGTCAAACATTTCATTACAGATCATGGCTTCTGGAATCTAGAAGAATTGAAGGTTTTTTTTTACTGAAGAAATCATTACTGTGGTGATGCAGATACCTATAGACATGGATGCCATTGAAGATTTTTTTGGAGGAAATTAGTTTTCCATCTAGGAAAACTATAACAGCCCGTGCTGTTGCAGCTTCTAGGAAGGAGAATAATAGTAATGAAGACTTGGGTTTTTACAATTGCTTGAGGAAATTAATACTATATGTTCGTGTTGATCTTTTCTGGTGGAGGGTGAGTAACGAAGCTATTCCTACCAATGAGTTTTTAAAGTATAGGAAACTTACTGAGGATGAACGTTGTGCTAGAGGTTGTTCAAAATGTGAAAATCTGGAGCATATTACTGTTAGATGTAAAGAGTTG
Organism: Dendrobium catenatum; assembly: GCF_001605985.2. NCBI lineage: Eukaryota > Viridiplantae > Streptophyta > Magnoliopsida > Asparagales > Orchidaceae > Dendrobium > Dendrobium catenatum. Next base: position 553,836 of record NW_021319448.1, read on the forward strand.
CAGAAAATCCTTAAACAAATCCAAAAATGGGTGGTCTTTGTTCCGATTTTTGAATCCATGAATGAATGTTTAGCTGAGCTGAAAATCCTCTCTACTCTTACACCAAACACAGTTAGTCTTTACTGCAATGTGGTGAACCAAAATTGGAAGAACAGAAATGCTGTTAAGCATGGGAAAACATCAACTTCCATTCCTATTCTAGAGGCTTCTGTGCTTTATTCTGCAGGTAACAATCTTAATCCTGTCATTGATAGCTGGGGTGCTAATCTCGCTTGAGAGTTTCAAACCTCTTGGCACCCTCCACCTCAATATTGGATTAAGATTAATG
>NW_021319448.1:554955-563378 GCF_001605985.2 Dendrobium catenatum
AGAATTTCAATATCTTGGAATCAAATTGATGTTGAGAAGATCGGTTAAAACTGATTTCAAATTTATTTTGGATTCAGTGATGCTTAAATTGAATACTTGGGCTAGTAAATGCCTTTCTTTGGCAGGGAGAATGACTCTTGCGAAGACTTCCCTCTTAAGTCTTCCTAATTTCATTTCTGCCCACACTTTGGTTCCAAAAAAAATCCTCCATGAGATTGATAGGTGCTGCAGGAATTTTTTTTGGCACAAAAGGGATGGAAAAAAGGGTTTGCACTACATTGCTTGGAACAAATTGTGTAAACCAAAAGATCAAGGAGGGTTGAATTTCCACTCGGCAGTGAGTAGAACTGGTCCTCTCAAGGCAAGGCTTACCTGGAGACTGCTGAATAATCAAAACTCTTTATTATATCAAGTTATAACTGCCAAATATGGTGAATGCTGGTGGCGTGGATGCAATAGTTATGGAAAATCTATTTCTTGGAAGGTCTTGAATGAAGGTGTTGTTCACTTAAAACATCTTTTGAGGTGGATAGTGGTTAATGGGAAGAAAATTGATGCTCTTAAGGACATTTGGCTCTTAGATAAAAGCTTAAGTGAATGGCCAATTACAGCGAATTGTGTAAATATGGATGGGTTAAAACTCAGCCATTTCATTACAGATCATGGCTTCTGGAATCTAGAAGAATTAAAGGTTTTTTTTACTGAAGAAATCATTACTGTGGTGATGCAGATACCTATAGACAAGGATGCCAATGAAGATTTTTTGGAGGAAATTAGTTTTCCATCTGGGAAAACTATAACAGCCCGTGCTGTTGCAGCTTCCAAGAAGGAGAATAATAGTAATGAAGACTTGGGTTTTTACAATTGGTTGAGGAAATTAAAATTATCTGTTCGTGTTGATCTTTTCTGGTGGAGGGTGAGTAAAGAAGCTATTCCTACCAATGAGTTTTTAAAGTATAGAAAACTTACTGAGGATGAATGTTGTGCTAGAGGTTGTTCAAAATGTGAAAATATGGAGCATATTACTGTTAGATGTAAATAGTTGCAGAAAATCCTTAAACAAATCCAGAAATGGGGGGTCTTTGTTCCGATTTTTGAATCCATGAATGAATGTTTAGCTGAGCTGAAAATCCTCTCTACTCTTACACCAAACACAGTTAGACTTTACTGCAATGCGGTGAACCAAAATTGGAAGAAAAGAAATGTTGTTAAGCATGGAAAACAGCAACTTCCATTCCTATTCTAGCGGCTTATGTGCTTTATTCTGCAGGTAACAATCTTAATCCCGTCATTGATAGCTGGGGTATTAATCTCCCTTGAGAGTTTCAAATCTCTTGGCACCCTCCACCGCAAGATTGGATTAAGATTAATGTGGATGCATCTCTCATGACTTCTTATACGGCTGGAATTGGAGGCTGTTTCAGGGATTATAAAGGAAGATTGTTGATTTCTTTTGGAGAAAAGAGAACGCATTGGGATATTGCTCATCTTGAAATGGATGCTATTATGACTCTTAGAAGACTTATCCAACCTTGGATGCTTGAAGGTAAAGGGGTAATAATTGACGGAGATAACATCAATGTTATCAAATTCATTCGAAAGTCTTTGAACAAGACCAATTGGCAAGGTTTCAATCGGAAGGAGGAGGACTTTCTTTTCTTAATTGATTTCAATAAGGTAATTCTTCATCATGTTCATAGAAATTGTAATAAGGTAGCTGATTTGTGTGCTACTTTAGCTCTTGATACAAACTTTTACTTTGATAGCTATTCCTTTGCTAACATTCCTCATTCTCTTTGTTTTTTATCGAACAAGGAATGTGAGCCTTTGCTTTAGTTTGTAATTAGCTTCTTTCATTAAATTCCAAATTTTATTTCTCAAAAAAAAAAAATTATCATCCAGTATGATTAGTACAAATCATCCAGATAATCGCACTGAAAGGATATATGCACAATTGAAAAATAGCTTGATCATCCAGGACGATCTTACAATCGTCCTGGACGATTAGTTCAAATCTATTAAAATTTTCCAGAACATCGCCCTGAATAGAAGCTGTCTGATATGTGATCATCCTTAAACAACTAAGGTTTTTAAACTGATCATCCCAGATGATCCTACAATCATCCCGTCTGATGTGAACGTATTAATCAAGCCTTAATTATTTTCATTAATTATTAGATTAATTTAGGCATAATTGTATTGCATCATCTAGGACAATATCTTGGATGATGTCCAAAAATAAATAATACCTTAATAGATCTGGCTGCTGATTCTTTTTGATTGAAGCATATCATCCTGACTGATATAAATATCGTCTAGGATGATGAGCATAATGATGGATACCTTAATCAGGATGCCCTAATTAGGGTTTCTATTTTTAGTTGATCGTCTATGATGATTTTGAATCATCCTGGATGATGTGAGCAAAAATAGAGAACTCTAAAAGAAGTAAAAAGCATTCCCCAAAGTATATGTGTGCAAGGTTACTTAGCATCAGGAACCACTTCATTTACAATAGACTCAAGAAAGGAAAAAGGATAGAAACTGACTCAGACCTAGCCAACCCAATCTTGAGCTAGTTCAAATTGCAATCTGATCTCTTGGACCTGAAATGTTAGTAGGCAAGGCAGTCGTAGAGAAATAGAAGTGCTTGCTATCATCAAAATCATATTCCATGAAAATATATTCGCAGCAATCTCCCCCTTTTTTATGATAGAAAATAATTAAATAATCAAATCTAAATAAAATGGAAAAAACTACTACAAATACTATTCCTCCTTTGAGATCACAAAAAAGGAGGAGGAAAAGAAAAGAAAAGTATAGAAAAAAGAAAGAAGGCAAAGTGTGTTTTTTTTAATCAAAGTATGAATATGAGATAGTCTCCATGTGATTGATTTAAAGATTTGTTTGCCAATGTGTTAACAATGTCAAATTCTGAAAAAATGGTAAAATGTCTTATCTTGTAAACTCTTAGCTCGGACTTCTCTCAGGGTAAAACCATCTTTTGAAATCAAAATACCTAACTCAGAAAAACTAATTGGATAAAAAAAAGAGATCCATTCAAGACTTGGTTTCAAAAAAATATCTTATAGAATAATGTATCAAAGTAATTTGTCACAGTTGCAAAAATTCGAAATCAAGCCTTTGTAAATCTAAAGTGATACATGAATTATTCTAAGTTTTTAAAAGTTTGAAAATAGAAGAGAACTTTCTTTTGGTGGGCTCATTTTATGCCTCTTGTCAATTTGAATAGAGCACTTTGCACATTTTTTTATTTTTGATATACTTTATGTATACTTTTCAATTTGGCGTCACTCCAAATCTTTTATTTTAGCATCATTTTCCACTTTTTTTTTTAAGTTTTGTAAGCTATATTTCTTTTAAAAACTCTTAAATATTCTCAGTTGTAAGGATATCTTCTAGATATTAAAGAAGAATAACTCACTCTCTAATATTGGAAAGAACAAACCACAAAACAAAATAAAAAATCTTATGATAAATGAAATGATAGGATAATGAGAAATCTTGAAGTAATATAAAGACTTTGATCATTATAAATATCAGCTGGATTACTGTAGCAAGATAGAAAAGATCTCAATTGCAATGTCGAGTTGTTAATTTGAGATATACCTTTGTTTAGAAAAGAAAATTATACCACTAAAATAGGCTAGAGAAAGAGACACAATCAACGGTGTTTTCTCCCTTTAACAGATTAAGAGATGTAAAACATTGACTACAAATTTTTAAAAAGCAAAAATATGGTATAAAATATTATTTCAGCAGTGACCATAAAAGATGAAAAACTAAAAAAGAGAAACAAAACTAGTAAGAAAAAAGAAATAAAATAAAGAAAACTATAAAAAAGAATATTCAAAAATCAATAAACAACAAGTTCATGCATTTAAGTCAATCACACTCAATCTGGTCCTTAAAGTGTTAAAAGTGTCAAAAGCTAGTGGTTTAGTAAAGATGTCGGCTAATTGATTCTCAGTTGTCACATGGTGTAACTCAATGTCTTCTTTGGTCAAATGGTCTCTAATAAAGTGATGTCTTATGTCAATGTGTTTAGTCCTTAAATGTTGGATAGGATTCTTAGAGATACATATGTAACTAGTGTTATTACAAAGGATTGAAATTTTGCTTATAGGTAATCCTAAATCTAGAATTTTTTGCTTCAACCAAAGGAGTTGGGACACACAACTTCTTAAGGAAATGTACTCAGCTTCAGCAGTGGAAAATATAACAGAGTTTTATTTTCTACTAGACCAGGAGACAAAAGACTATCCTATAAATTTGGAAGTTCCAAAAGTGCTTTTCCTATCCACCCTACATCCTACAAAATTAGAATTACAATATCCAATAATCTCAAAAGAAGTATTGTGCCTAGGATACCAGATTCCTAAGTTTTGGGTCCCCAAAAGATATCTAAGAATTCTCTTAATTGCAGTTAGGTGGGATTCTTTAGGATCAGCTTGAAATCTTGCACAAAGACAAACATGAAACATTATATCAGGTCAACTAGCAGTCAGGTAAAGTAAAGATCCGATCACCCCTCTATACTTTTTTTATCAACAGATTTTCCACATGTGTCCTTATCCAACTGATTATTAGAAATTATGGGAGTTTTTATTTTCTTGGCTTTATCCATTTCATATTTCTTCAAGATGTCATTAATATACTTAGATTGACTTATAAAGGTTCTATCATCCAATTATCTTATGCTAAATCCCAAAAAGTAGGACAACTCTCTCATCATACTCATCTCAAACCTCTTATTCATTATTTTAGAAAAATCATCACATAGCTTTTTATCACAAGATCCAAAAAGTATATCATCAACATAGATCTGAACAATGAGTAACACTTCTCCTACTTTCCTTAGAAAAAGAGGAACATTGTTGAACTGCTTTCCCTGCAAAATAGTGTTATTATTTATGAAAGTTCGTTAGGGATGTTAAGCCCTATAGAACTGGCCCAAAGCTAATTAAAAGAGAGAGGTGAATTGGAAAACTTTAAAACCAAAGATAAAACTCCAACCAAAATCACCACAAATAAAGTGGGGAAGAAAAATAAATGCGGAAGCGATAATAAGAAAAGAACACACCGGATTTATAGTGGTTTGGTCAAACCTTGACCAACAGCCACTCCATGGAGGCACCCTCCAAGTATTGCACTAAAATAAGTGTCTCTCCTTTAGCCTCCACAGCTAGGCAGAGAAGCCCTTTTAAAATCACTTCCACCTTCCCCAGTGCGGCGGAGACGCCGGATCCTTTGACACCAAAGAGATCTTCTTCTTTGGTGAACTTACCTCGAGACAAGCCTTGAATCCGATGGTACTAAGTTGCGAGTTTGCCGGAGCAACCGTGTGGAATCCCCTCCACACTCCCTTGAGTTCCTCCCCCTCACAGGATCTTCTCCCTCTCAAATTCCACCCTTTCCTCTCTCCCTTTCAAGCTCTCTCTTCAAGTTTCCCCCACAAGAACGAAGCTATAATGGCTGCCAAAGACACTTACAAAAGTTTTCATGCCATAGCTTAAATAGAAGCTCTCAAAATGAGCTCATTAATGCAAGTTGCCGACATTATCATCCAGGATGATAGGCATATCGTTCTGGCCGATTAGTTCAAATATGAGGAAAATTGTCCTGAATATCGCCCTCAAATGAAGCTGGATGATGTCTAATCAGCCCGAACGATCTGGAGATCGTCCAGGGCGATTTGACCATGAAATTACTTTCCTTAAATTCTAAAGAAACTTTGGAAAATTTTACCTAGATCGTCCTAGATGATATTTTATAGTCCAGGCCGATCCTCTGGACGATGTCAAAAAATAGGTTATTTCTTAATAGATCTGGCGGCAGATTCTTGTTGCATTGAGCCGATCGTCCTGGCCGATATAAAATCATCCAGGATGATGTGTTTTGCATAAAGACGGCTTCTTTAATGAGGATGCCCTAATTAGGGTTTCTACTTTTGTTAGATCGTCTCGAACAATGTTACAAAAAATAGAAAACTTTTAGGGCACAACAAAAAATCTTCCAAGTTATAAATCATCAGATGCCACACCAAATACAAGAGACTCAAGAAAGGAAAAAGATTAAAAATTGACACAGACCTAGTCTACCCAATCTTGAGCTGGTTCCAAATTACAGTATTATTGTGTGGACCTAAAACGTTAGCACATAAGGCAATCGTAGAGAAATAAGGAATGTTTATTATCATCAAAATCATAAACTATAGATCAGCAACAATCTCCCCCTTTTTGATGATGGCAAATAATTCAATTTGAATTTTTAAAAAAGTAATATCTCCTAATCTCCCCCTCACTAGAATAAACCCATTTAAAAAAATTAGGGAGATAAACATATTTTTGTTGTTATAATTTTTTTGAAAACTGGATACAAACACGATAACAGTACAAAAATTCAACAAAACGTTCTCTCCCTTTGACATTATCAAAAAGAGAGGAGGCACAAATAAAAAACAAAAAGAATAGAAGACAAAAACGTTCTCTGATCTTAGTGAAAAAACAAATATTCTTAAAATGAGAAAGTTACCTCTTAGTTTTAATGAAAAACTTAGTAGAATTAGATTGACAACACATAATCCAGAAAAGGTTAGAAATTCATAATTTGATAATCCAAACTCGTTCTTTTAGAGGCTCAAAAACTTTTTAATCTAATATCCAAATCAAGGAATAAACGGAGAAAGAAACATTAATTTTTTTAAAACTCCTTTCATAAAACATATCTAATAGAAGATCAAAGCATGAATTGTTGAATTAGAAACCAAAATTTTCTAGCTCAAGTTTCAAACATATCAAGGATTTTCTTAAGTTTTTAGTAGTATAAGAAAAAAAATAAGCTTATTTTTTTATGGGCTCATTTTATTCCCTTTATCACTTGAATGGCTCTTTGAGCATCTTTTGATTTTAATACACTTTGTGTATTTTTTTTTTAATTTGGCGTCACTGCGCATCTTTTGGTTTGGCATCATTGGCCACTTTTTTTTTTTAAATTATTTTCAAAAAATATGCTTTCTTTCTTATATTTTTAAAACTAAAGTAAACCAAAATTATTGACAACACGAACAACTTTATTAAGAAAATTTTATGGTGGATTCAACAATCTTGCAAAAGATTCCTATGCAATAGAAAAAATGTAGGGAGATAAAAAAAAATAGTTTCAAAATACAATTTAAAATATGATGAAGATTTTGAATCAAAAGTAAAATAACCTCTTTAAGAAGAGAGAGAGAAACAAAAATACAAGTTTTCTTCCTTTGACTGTTTTATAGAAGTCAAACACAACTTACCAAAGATTTTGAAAAAAAATAGGAAGTAGATTTTTCATTTTTAGAAAAGTGAATGTGTGTGTTGATCAGAGTAAAACTTTCACGAAAAAAATTTCAAAGAATAAACATAACTAAAAAACAAAAATAATAAAAAAAAAACACAAAAACATAACACAAAAACACGAAAGGCTCTTAACCATTATCTCTCTCCTAGTCTGATGCTTCAGAGACCAGATCTTCCCTTGAGATTTTTTGCCTTTCATTATTTCCCTAGTTTAAATTTTGCTTCGCCTTGCCCTTTTCTTTCGTAGGAAGAATTCTTAAATTAGGGCACTGATTTTTCATATGTCCAGGCTTCCTGCATCGAAAGCAAATAACGTCAGAAGAAATATGGACATCCTTACCACTTTTACCTTTTTTCCACTTTTGCTTATGCTTAGGTGAGCTTTGTGATTTTCTTGACATATCATTGCCTTCGTCACCAACTAGGCTATCTCTTTCTGTATCTCCAGCTTTTAGAACAATAGTTTCACCTGCATCCAAAAGTCTTTGACCAAAACTTTGCTCGTAGGTAATGAGTGAGCCAATCAAATTATCAATAGAATAATTATTCAAATCTTTTAATTCATAAATAGCAACAACTTTGACATCAAATTTTCAAGTAAACAACGAAGAATTTTATTGACTTTTTCAAAATTTGAAAAATCTTTTCCTAAAGCATGTAATGAGTTTACAATTTGAATGAATCTGGTATACATGTCTAAGATCATTTCAAAAGGTTTTATGAAAAATAATTCAAAATCATGCATTAACAAATTCAACTTGGATTGCTTGATTTCACTAGTGCCTTCGTATATGGTGTGCAATTTATCCCAAACTTCCTTACCGGTAGTGCACGTGGATACAAACATAAAATCATCAGAATTTAAAGCACAGAAAAAACAATTTAAAGACTTTGCATTCAATTGAGCATTGAGTTGTTCTTCCATGTTCCATTGACTAAAAGGAATATCAATTTTAACTCCATTAACAATTCTTAACGGTGATGAATAACCAGTTAAAATCATATGCCACATACGAAAATCAATCAATTACAAGAAAATAGACATGCGAGTTTTTCAAAAATCAAATG
>NW_021319448.1:563478-596461 GCF_001605985.2 Dendrobium catenatum
CTAAGGTTTTGATCTCTTCTACCCCTGTCTTTGAATGCGAATTTGGTGAAGAGTTATCTGATTTCTCTTTGGTGACTTTCAAAAAAATTTGCAGGCCTTCTACCTTTGATTCTAGCTTTGGCAAGTTTTGATGAAGGGGTAGATGCTAGTGACCCAAAACCCTTTTAGGTTTAATACTAGTGTGCAGATCAATTGTTTATGATTTTGATGATAGCAACATTCCCTTATTTCTACGATTGCCTTAATGTGCTAACGTTTCAGGTCCAACGATCAAGATGCAATTTTGGAACCAGCTCAAGATTGGGTAGACTAGATCTGTATCAGTTTGTAATCTTTCTTTCTTGATTCTGTTGTATTTGGTGTGACATTCTGATGATTTGGTAACTTGGAAGTTTTCTGTTGTTGCCCTAAAAGATTCCTATTTTTGGTAACATCGTTCAGGGACCGATATTTATATCGTCCTGAACGATCTGACAAAAGTAGAAACCCTAATTAGGGCATCCTCATTAAAAGCAGTCGTCTTTTTGGATAAACATATCATCCTGGACGTTTGTATCGTCCAGGACGATCGCTCAATTCAGCAGAATATGCCACCATAATCTACTTAGGAAAATCCTTATTTTTTGATATCGTCCTTGTATATCGGCCTGGATTATAAATATCGTCCTGGCCGATCCAGAGCAAATTTTTCCCAAAATTTCTCAAGGCAGTTTGGAAAGCAATAATGGGTGATTCATCCAGGACGATCGTAAGATCGTCAGGACATTAGACATCATCGCAACTTCATTTCTGTGGGGCGATATTCATGACATTTTTTTCTCATATTTGAACTAATCGGCCAGGACGTTATGCTGTAGTCCTGGACGATAATGTCGGTCAACTGTATTATGAGCTCATTTTTAGCTATTCTTCTATTTAAGCTGACAAGACACTTTGTAAGTGTCTTTGGCAGTCATTGTAGCTTCGTTCTTGTGGGGGAAACTTGAAAGAGAAAGAGCTTTAAAAAGGGAGAGAGGAAAGGGTGGAGTTCGAGAGGGAGAAGATCCTGTGAGGGGAGGAACTCAAGGGAGTGTGGTGAGCGGATCCAACAAATGGTTGCTCTGACGAAATTACACCTTTAGTACCATCGATTTCAAGCTTTTCTCTTAGGTAAGTTCACCAAAAGAAAGAAGATCTCCTTGGTGTCCAAAGGACCTTGGCGACTCCGTCGCACCGGGGAAGGTGGAAGTGATTTCTAAAGGGCTTCTCCACCTAGCTGTGGGGCTAAAGGAGAGACCACTTTTGTAGTGTAATACTTGGAGGGTGCCTCCAAGGAGTGGACGTAGGTCAAGTTTTGACCGACCACTAGAATCCGGTGTGTTCTTTCTATTATTGCTTCGCGCATTATTTATTTTTTTCGCACCTTGTTTTGTGGTGATTTTAGTTTAGAGTTTTAAACTTGGTTTAAAAGTTTTTCTAATTCACCTCTCGCTTGGTTAGCTTGGGGCCATTTATGGGCTAACATCCCTAAACGAACTTTTTCAAGTGGTATCGAGCTTTATTCATAAAATATAGTTTTTTAAAAGCTTTTGAATTTTGATCGCAGGGAATAATTTTCAAATCGTACAATTATCGGAAGGGTTATTCTATCACCAGACCACCTTTGTTTGAAATATTACATTTGATCTGCAGTAAACTTTGAAAATTTTCTTTAATCTTCTTGCATTACTACTGAAAGCTTTAGCTGTTACCAATACGTCATCCGCGTACAGTAAGTAGGTAATTCTTTCAGTATTTGGAGCCAGAGTCATTCCCAATTGATCTTTGTATTCACTAATAGCTTTAGAGAGGAGGTCTAAACATAAAATGAAAAGGCTCGGTGATAACGGACACCCCTGTCTGAAACCACACTGCTCATTAATCCATTCTGTTCTCCTATCATTAATCACAATTGAGAATTTTGGATTTGAAATACATTGAAGAATGAGCATAATAAGCCTTTTCGGAAATCCTGTCAATTTCAATACCTTTTCAAGAGTTTCCCAGCACATACAGTCATATGCCTGTTCCATGTCGATTTTTAGAATAAAAAAACCTGTCTTAGCAACCGAATATCTCATCTTACTAACCATCTCTTGTGCAATAATGCAGTTATCCGAAATGCTTCTTCCTTGTATAAAAGCTCCCTGAAATTCAGAAATAACTTTCGGTAGGCAGTTTTTAAATCTATTCAAGAGCATCCCAGCCACCATCTTGTAGATTGTTTGACACAAGCAGATTGGTCTGTATTTGGAACATTCTCTAGCATTTTGGATTTTAGGAATTAGCACCACAACCGTTTCCTTCCATTAATCCAACAGTTCCCCTGTTCTGAAGAAACAATTCACTGCATTCCAGGTTTCCTTCTCCATAATGTTCCAATAGTTTTTGAAAAAATAGGCATTAGCCCCATCAGCACCTGGTGATTTATTATTTCCCATTTTATTAAGAGTGAACTTCAATTCGTCCAGAGTGAAATCTTCTTCTAAAAACTTCTTCAGATTTTCCTGAATATAATCAGCATCTTTGAAAGCCAGCCAGTTATTAAGATCACAATGACGTTTTTTCCATTTCTTCTTGAAAAAACTTTCCATGATACCATGAATATCTTCCTGATTAGAAACAAGAGATCCATCCCCTCTAGCAATTTGAAGAATCCTATTGCTTTTTCTCTTGGCTGAAGCATACATATGATAATAACTGGTGTTTTTCTCGCCTTCTTCTATCCATTGACATTTAGATCTTTACTTCCACTAGGTTGCGATTCTTGCCAGGTTAGTCTTGAATTCTGTCACCATGTTTCTTAGTAACAAAAGATCTCCATGATTTAAACCTCCTTCCTCTGCTTCTTTGTTCTGGAACACTGAAATATCCTTTTTCAGCAATTGATTTCTGTCATTAAGCTCCTTTAACTTATTCTTACTTCAGCAGAAGAGATTTTTGAGCGATCTTTTAATTTTTCTTTGCAGAAACTCATTAGCAGAACCATAATCTTTCTTCATCCAAGATTTTTTGATAATACCATTTGCAGCATCATACGAACACCACAGATTTTCGAATCTGAAATCATTTTTGAAATTCCTAGTAATCTCTTCCAGCTGTATGAGAACAGGGCAGTGGTCCGAGGATATCCTTTGTAGATGCTTGATCACAGCATTTGGAAATTCCATAATAGCTTTAGAATTAAACCACATCCTGTCCAATCTCTCCCATAATCTAGCGCTCCCATCTTTGTTGTTACACCAAGTGTATTTGGGTCCAATGAAACCGATATCATGGTAGTCATTGTTGATCATAAACTCTTTCATTTCTTGTGGACCTTTGGAGAAAACAAAATTTTTTCCCCCAAATTTCTCATTACTACTGATAAGGCAATTGAAATCCCCTCCAACTAAACAAGGAGTTCCACAGTTAGTATTATTTTCTATCATATCCCAAAGCTTTCTTCTTTCATACAATCTTTTATGTCCATACACAATACAAACATTCACAGTTTTGCATTTAGGTGAAGATAGTTCCCCTATAATGCATTGGTTTGAAGTTACCTTAACTTTGAAAGTGGCCGTTTTATGCTTCCATAGCACAAGTAACCCTCCAGACTTTCCAGTCGCAGCAACATTGTGGAAATTCCATTCTTTCCCTACCATCTTTTCCAAATCAAAGTTGTTTAAATTTTCCATTTTAGTTTCTATCAAGCCAATAAAAAAAATACCATTCTCATTTATCATGCTTCTGAGGTAGTGGGAGGCCGCCTTTTTTCTTCCTCCCCTACAATTCCATACTAACATTGAAGTCATTAAACAATCTTTGGGATTAAGGCCCCAGCCTTTACTCCTCCTCCCTCACCTCTTCTCGTTCTAGTCTTCCCCTTGATAGGACCAAGCAATTTCATCTCCTTAGCCAACTTTATTTTACCACTAGAAGTTTTCGTGGACATCTGATTCAATTCTCCTTGATTATCCTGGAAGTTCATTCTCAAAACTTCTGAATTGATTAAAGACTGAGGTTCCATTTTAGTTACTAAAATGGTATTTCCTTCTTCTTCAATTCTTCCCAATATTTCAAAAGGATTAATGGATTTCTTCGCCTCCATAACTATCCTGTTTACAGTGTCCCCTTCTGAAATTTCCAGAGATCTTTCTTCCATACCCAAATCATTCTTGTCTTCTTTAACAGCTCTATCTTCTTCACAAGCTTCCACTGGTTCCTCAATTATTTCTCCTTCTTCAACACACTGTAATTCCTGAGAATTAACAGGGATGCTCAATTTATCCTGGGAATTTTCTTTGATTTCTTCCAAATTCGTCTTCTTAGCTTTGATGTTCCAAGTCTTTACTTGTTGTTTCTTCTTCTCCCATGCTTCCCTATCTCCAGTTTTTTTAACCACTGATTTGAATATTCTTCTCTTGTTATTCACCAACACCCAAGGGCCGTAGTTGTCCTTACTATCCTCAGCCTTCCTCATTTTAGATTCCTGCAATATATTTTTATCAGAAGCCAAGTTTTTACAGCATTGGTCTTCAAACATTCCTCCTTCATGTGGCAGATTTTTCCACAATCAAAGCAGAAATTCGAGATTCTTTCAAACTCAAATTTCTGGAAAAATCTCCCTCCGAGGCTTTCAACCCAAACTCCAGCCGGTAATTTCTGATCCAGCTTGATTCGGACGCAAATTCTCGCAAATTCCCTTCTTCCCCAACTGAACATATTGCCATCTAGCATCAATGGCTTTCCAACAGCAGCTGCTATCCTTGCTATGTTCTTCTCATCCCAGCATTGAAGAGGTAATTGTGGCATATGCATCCAAATCGGAGAGGTCAGACCTTCCATAGATGACTGGGAGAACTCCAGTGTCCATTTCTCCATCCCAATTATATGCTCCTTCACAAACCAAGGTCCTCCCATAAGAGCTCCTTCCAAAGCTTCAAAAGTTTTCAACGAGCATAGGAACCATCCATTCCCCAGCGTTGTGAAATGGAAATTATCAAATCGAGCCCATTGTCTTCTAAGTTCCCATAAAACTTCTTGTGGCTTAATGTCCTTTCCAAAAACTTTGCAAACCAACGATTTCTCCAACAGGATTGCATTCTTCCTTTGATCTTCCTTGATCAGTTGAATCGCCTCACCGTCTTCTGTAAAAATTGCTTCATCCTCTTTGAAGTTCAGCTTGATATATGGTTTCTTGTTCCATACATTGTCACTTATCTGATTTACCAATTTCTTTTCAGGCAAAGAATTATCTATCTGGTTGACATCCTTTACATTGTTCTGTTCCGTAACATCTTCTTCTTGTAAACTCTGCTTGCAGCAAATCTGGTTTTCTAGATTATCTTTTATTACATGCTAATTATCACCGAACTTTCTACTATGCTGGTTCGCAGTAGTTTTACCATAACCTTGCACAAAAATGTCCATTCCTGATGAAGACATTCCACGATTGATGCCTACCTCAAGATCCTCCAAATTTCTCAAAGATTTTGGAGTTTTTGATTCAGCGATCACCTCGATTGATTTACCTTTCCCCTCCACTACAAAAACCTTTTGAATTATATTTCCCACCTCATCGTCAATAACCAAGAAACCTTTTGCTCTTCTTAACCGAGCTTCCTCCGCATTCAGTGTCGTTCTAGGTCGATCAGAATTTGGATTCACACAATCCAATTCCTCCAAAGAGGTCGCACCAGCTTTCTTCATGATACCGATATCCGTCGAAGAACGACGAACATCAGCCTCCATGATTCCGATGAACAAGATCACCGGCAACCGAAACCGCGAAAACCAGAATTCAAACACTTTCTCTCTCTACTTCTTGGAGCTTCTCTCTCTATGTTGTATATCATACAAGTATTGCATTCATATTTCTAAGGCTTCTTCTTTTTTGGTCACATGGTCTATAATAAAGTGATGTCTTATGTCAATGTGTTTAGTCCTTAAATGTTGGATAGGATTCTTAGAGATACATATGTAACTAGTGTTATTACAAAGGATTGAAATTGTTCTTATAGGTAATCCTAAATCTAGAATTTTTTCCTTCAACCAAAGGAGTTGGGACACAACTTCTTAAGGAAATGTACTCAGCTTCAGCAGTGGAAAATATAACAGAGTTTTAACTTCTACTAAACCAGGAGACAAAAGACTATCCTATAAATTAGCAAGTTCTAAAAGTGCTTTTCCTATCCACCCTACATTCTACAAAATTAGAATTAGAATATCCAATAATCTCAAAAGAAGTGTTGTGCCTAGGATACCAGATTCCTAAGTTTTGAGTCCCCAAAAGATATCTAAGAATTCTCTTAACTACAGTTAGGTGGGATTCTTTAGGATCAGATTGAAATCTTGCACAAAGACAAACATTAAACATTATATCAGGTCAACTATCAGTCAGGTAAAGTAAAGATCCGATCACCCATCTATACTTTTTTTATCAACAGATTTTCCACTTGTGTCCTTGTCCAACTTATTATTAGAAATTATGAGAGTTTTTATTGGCTTGGCTTTATCCGTTTCATATTTCTTCAAGATGTCTTTAATATACTTTCATTGACTTATAAAGGTTCTATCATCCAATTGTCTTATGCTAAATCACAAAAAGTAGGACAACTCTCTCATCATACTCATCTCAAACCTCTTACTCATTATTTTAGAAAAATCATCACATAGCTTTTTACCAGAAGATCCAAAAAGTATATCATCAACATAGATCTGAGCAATGAGTAACACTTCTCCTACTTTCCTTAGAAAAAGAGGAACATTGTTGAACTGCTTTCTCTGCAAAATAGTGTTATTATTTAAGATTATAATGCAAGTGTTTTCCAAAAATTTTATGATTAAGCCCTTATCATAAAGCTGACTGATGCTAAGCAAGTTGTGTTTCAGTCCATCTACAAGCAAAACATTTTCATTCAAAAGGTTCTTAGAATCCCCAGGGAACTAAGGACTACAACAGGAGAAGACGACACTGGATCCTTTCTTAGAGCAACCTTTATGAACCCCCTCTCAAACTCCCCGGCAAAATATCCTCTCTCTCTCTTCATTTCTCTCCCTCTCCTCTTGGCTCTCTTAGGTCAAAATAGTAGCAAAAGAAATTTTAAAAGGTAGAACAAGTGCTCTTAAATAGAAGAGCTTTGGAATAGCTCATTAATTGAAACTTTCCAATTTTATCATCTAGGATAATATAATATCATCCTATACGATCAAAACAAATTAAGCTCAATCAGTCAGGATGATTTGGGTTGATCAAAAGAAATTTTTTCATATCATCCAAGATGATAAAATATCGTCATGTATGATTAGTACAAATTGTGGAATATCGTTCAGATAATCACACTAAAAGGATGTCTGGATATTTGAAAAATAGCTTGATATTTCAGGTCGATCTTACAATCATCCCGAACAATTAGTTTAAATCCTTGAAAATCATCTAGAATATTTCCCTGAATAGAAGCTATCTGATATGTGATCATCTAGGAATAACTAAGGTTTTTAAATTGATCGTCCTGGATGATCCTGCAATCATCCCAGCCAATATGATCGTATCAATGAAGCCTTAATTTCTTTCATTAATTATCAAATTAATTTAGGCATAATTATGTTGCATCGTCCAAGATGATATCCTGGATGAAATCAAAAAATAAATAATACCTAAATAGATTAGGTAGTTGATTCTTTTTAATTCGAGCATATCATCTCGGCCGATATAAATATTATCCAGGATGATGAGCTTAATGATGGCAGCCTTAATCAGGATGCCCTAATTAGGGTTTCTATTTTTAGCTAATCATCCAGGATGATTTTGAATCGTTCTGAATGATGTGAGAAAAAATAGAGAACTCTAAAAGCAGTCAAAAAACTTCTGTAAGTGTGTGTATGTGTGCAAGGTTACTTAGCATTAGGAACTACTTTGATTACAATAGACTCAAGAAAGGAAAAAGATTACAAACTGACTCAGAGCTAGTCTACTCAATCATGAGATGGTTCAAATTACAGTCTGCTCTTTTGTGGACCTGAAATGTTAGTAGGCAAGGCAGTCATAAAGAAATAGAAGTGTTTTCTATCATAATAATCATATTCCTTGAAAAATAGATTCACAATAATCTCCCCCTTTTTGATGATGGCAAACATGAAAAATAATTGAAGTCGTTCAAAGTAGTGTTTATATAAATATTTCAAATAATCAACATAAAAATATAACAAACTAGAATAGTGAAATCATACTAGAACAAAAAAAACTAGTACAACTACTCCACCTTTTGACATCACAAAAATGAGGAGAAAAAAGAAACATAATAAAAAATAGTAAAAATAACATAAAAAGAGAAGCCAACATCACATGAAAACAAGCAAATTAAAAGAAGGATGGCCCCTGATCGTCAGATGGAGGAAGTGGTGGAGGTGGATGTGGCTGAAAGTAACTCGAAAGAGTGGAGAATTGCTCTCCAAACTAAGACATATCCCGGTCGTAGTGGTGCTGCAGGCGAATAATATCCTCAGTATGTTGCTGCTCCTATGTAGCAACATAAGTCTCGAATTAGTTCTCTCATTGATCAAATCTCTCCACCAGCTGATCCAACTGAGAGTGCTGGCGGAGCAGACAAGGTGCAGGAATAAGTGCTGGAGCTTCCTCCTCCTCAGCTCCCTCGGCTTCCTCATCCCCCGGGTGGAGACGAGTACTGTGAAGAACGTGGAAGGAGTTATTGGAGTAGAAAGCAGGTCAGAAGATTGGTGGAACATGATATTGGAGGTTATATTTTAAATCTTGGGTTAAATTTGGCTTCCTCCTATGTCCTGGATCACGAAAGGTAGTTAGATGCTCGATGTAGCAAAAAATTGAATCAGTGGATTTGAATTCTTGATGGGACAAAATGTAAAAGGTGATGATCGAAAGAAGTGGGGTGATATGAACGCGATCACCAGCTTTTGGAATAATGGAAGCGCGAAGGACATGTTGGACAGTCCTAGCATCTTTGAGCAAGCTGCTAGTCTCTCTGCCAATTTCCTTAACTAATAATAAGTTTGACCACCAAAAGTTTCATGATTCAGTTCCTTATTTCTTTGTTGGCTTTTGAGTTTGTCATTAAAATTCTTCAAAATTATTAAGCTTGATTCTAGTTGATATTTATTGTGAGCTAGTTTTAGTGGTTATTTTTGGGTTTTGGTTGTTATTAGCTGGGTTGTGCACTTTGTTGTTGTATTCCATGCATTATGGGTTGTTATCATCATATTTCCTATGTTGTTGAATATATATTCCCTATGTTGTTGAGTCCTAGGTTATTTTGGTTATTTACTGTGTTGTCGGTTAATTGCTATGTGTTAGATTTTGTTTCTTGTTCCTAGGTTGCTAGGTGTTTTTTAATGGATTGTGAGTTATTTTTTTTGTAGCTTTTATTACTAGTTTCTACCTAATTAGTTCAATTATGATGCGATGTTATTGTATTTAAGATTTTCCTTCGTTGATGAGTAGCTGGGCTATTATATGTTGTATTATTTGGGTTATTTTTCTTCTACATCTTGGCCC
Source organism: Dendrobium catenatum (assembly GCF_001605985.2). Taxonomy (NCBI): domain Eukaryota; kingdom Viridiplantae; phylum Streptophyta; class Magnoliopsida; order Asparagales; family Orchidaceae; genus Dendrobium; species Dendrobium catenatum. The sequence goes on from NW_021319448.1 coordinate 573,011, forward strand.
TAGGTTGCTTATTTCTAACATGCTAAGTTACTATGTTGTCTTTTATTTTTGTTGGTTTCTACCTTGCTGAATTGTTGAGTAGTGAGGGTTGTCTTTGCTGGTTTCAACATTTCTGCATTGTTGGCTACAACTTCCTAAATACTTGTTGTTTGTATTGCTTATAAAAGGATTGAAAGCTAAGTTGTAATAATGAGTGCCCTTCTAAATCAAAAATTAAAAATTAATTTGTTTTGAATTATTTAAGTAAATAAAGATATATTAATTAGTTTATTTTTAAGCAAAAAAAAGGGAAAACGGGTGGGTAGGTCAATTTGGGTCGACCAATTTTTCTAATCGATTCTGGATGGGTCAGGTCATATGGTGAAGGGTTAATTTTGGGTTTGACTTACATGACACAAAAACCCATTTTGACACATCTATTTTAATGCTCAATCCTAAATATGATAATAAGATTACTTGGAATGATTTTAAGCAAATAAATTTATACACTACCTTTAACGAGATCTTTTATAAGCTCTTGGCCATAAGAATATATATCTATGAATCAAACTGGTTTTGTTAAAGGCAGAGATATTTTTGACAATATTTTGCTTGCTTAGGAGCTAATCCATGACATTCACAAAAAGTTCCTTATCACAATTTAATTCTTAAATTGAATGTTATGAAAGCATATGATAATATTAATTGGTCTTTTATTCTTAATATCTTACACCTCTTTATTTTTAATAACGATAGCTTGACCATCATTAAGGATATTATTAAATAGTTTGATTTTCTATTCTCATTAATGGTAAGTCTCAAGGTTTCTTCAAATCCAACTAGGTAGTCAGACAAAGGACCCTCTTTCCCCAACCTTTATATTATTATTGTTGAATATTAATCCAAAGGATTATCGTGCACTTTCACTTATTTTGAAGGCTTGGTCTTCAAAATTTATGGTTTCTTTAATATATCTCACATATATTTTGTAGATGATATCATTTATTTAATTATGGATCAAAAATTAACTTTAATATACTTGAAACATTTCTTAATGCTTTTGAAGATGAATGTTCTTTTAACTTAAGTAACATTAAGAGTACTTTTATTGTTGGAAAGGGTTTGACTAGGGATAAGGAAATTTTCATAAGTTCTATCACTAGTTTCAAAAACTAAACTTTTCTTGTTTACTATCTTGGACCTACTCTTCACAAGGGTTATAAAAAATCTTTCATCTTTGACAAAAAGTTTGCTAATATTCTTATGAAATTATTTTCTTGAGAATTGAAATTATTATCCATGGAAGCTAGGATGAAAATGATTAAAAGCATTTTATGCTCCATACCTATTTAATTGTTATAGACTATCAATCATACTCTTGAAGTTTGTTTCAAAATGGATAGGACGATAAATATGTTTTCAGGGGTTCCTCTAACACTTCCAAAAAAATTTCATTGGTAATCTTGGAATTCTTATACTTTCCCTTATCATGAAGGTGGTCTCGGATGCAAATCTATCCTTGATATGGTCCATTCTTTCTCCTACAAATTGTAGTAGATATTTAGAAGAAACAATTCTCTGTGGGCTAATATCATAAACATGAAATATTGAAAAAAATTGCATCCTAATAAAATTTTCATCAAGAAGGGTGATATTTTCTTTGGAATAGATTGTGCAAGATTAAATGGAAGGGAGAGAGGTCTAAGGTATGGGCATTGGGTAATGGGTCTTCCATTTTCTTTTTGTAGAATGATTGGATTTTTTTTGGCACTCTTGACACATATTTTAAAACTCACTCTTTTACTAATGTTAAGGTCTCTAACTTCGTCTTTAGTGCTAAGTGGTGTTATAATTATATTGCAAAAAATCCTCCAAAAAAATTCTCATTAGGATTTATGATATTGTTATTAATCCTAATGATAAAGACCTTTTGATTAATGGTGATTTAAATTTTAAGGGATCTTGGAATTTTTTAGATATTAATTCCAAGGCAATGGTATGTTTTATAAAATCTAGAAAAAATGACACTCCTATGAATATTCAATATTTATTTGGGGGATTCTCAAACAATTTATTCTTGTTGATATTAGATTAATTAGCAACATTTTTTCTTGGTATCTAAATGTCTATGTTTCTTTCATATAGAAAATTTAAATCATGTTTTTTGAATAGGCTTGTGGCCACGGGAGTGTGGGTTATTTTGTGTTGAGTCCAGTAATTAGGTTGTTAAGCCTAAGTAAATGTCCCAAGGCTACCAAGAGGGGGGGTGAATTGGTAGTTTTAAAAATTTTAAACCCTCTTAATGTTAAAGTTGAACCGAAATAAAATTTTCTTTTAAGGTTAGTAGAAAAATGTTTTTCAACCACAGAGTTGTTAAAACTGAAATTTAAAATGCGGAAAAAATACTTTAAAGGAAATATTTCATGCTCGTCTTTCTTAAATATTGTTTTGATCATCCTATATTAGATCATTCTGATAAGATTATTCACTGGATTAAACCACATAAGGATCAAGTTAAACTTAATATTGATCCATCTACTTCTCAGCTTTTTCCTAATTGTGGAAGATTAATTATAGATTTCAAAGGTTCTCTTATATATGCTTTTGCATCACCTATTCATAAATGCAATGCCATCCTTGTAGAATTGAGTGCTTCATATTTGGGAATTAATTTATGTATCTCCAAAAATATTATGACTATATGGATTGAAATAGGTTCTAAAGTGCTTGTTTATTTTATATCTTCCAATTACTTTCTTATTGCAGTACTTTTTCACGTATTTAGTAAAACTATGGTTTCTTTAGCTAAGGTTAATTAGTATATTGCTAATATTAAGAGAGAAGGAAATGTCTATTTTAATTTGTTTGCTAAGAGAGGTATGACTTTAGAATGTTAAATAGTTTAACTAGGATTCTTCTATTAAAGTGATGAATGGGATGATGAGATTAGATGCTCTAGGAATTTCTTATATCATCAAATAAATTTCTTCCTCCATTCTAATTATATATTTTTCTTCTCATTTATTATCTTTTAACTCAGTCATTTTAAGTCATTATCATATTCATTATAAGTCATAGCTATTATTTATGTGGTTCATATCTTATCTACCAATATTTCTTTTATGTCTATGTTTCTCTGTTCTGTCTATATTCCATAACTGTTGTTTTAGTATTTTAGAATGTGCTTACTATTGGAGCATGGTGGCTTTCTTCTTCCTCTTTGCATTTTCTTCCTTGCAATTTCTTCCATTGCTTTCATCTCATGGAAGTGTTTTGATTCTTCTTATCCTTCTGTCAATTTTTTTTTGACTTGTCATAAGCTTTATGCTCGAGGCATTCTTATGGTCCACTTTGGTTTCCTGCTTTAGGTCAGTGGTTGTTTTCTTTTTCTCTCACTTTTCAAGTTAGATTCTAGTAAACTCCATGCCTTCTTATTATGGATCTTCTACCATGGTTTGATTCCTCTAAAATTTTTGGGCCTTAGCTTATTGCCTACAATAGTTTTTATAGTTAATTTTTTGTAATTCTAAATTGAGAATCCCATGCTCTATAGGTTTTTCTTAGTACTATTATTTTTTTATAGCTCTTGGAATTATAAAGAGTTTTGCATTCCATTTAAGGTCTTTGTAACCTCCATTTCTATTAAATAAAAATAGCCATATTCTCTAAAAATAATAGTGAGTATGACTTAAAATTTCATAAAATAAATTTAATAAATTTAAAATAAAATTTTCATTTTGAACCACTTACTATGCCTAAATTTAATGAGTAAGATTTTGGAATTCCTAAAATTAACTTTTTAAGAAAAATTTAATAATCAAACCCTTTCAAATTAAATATAAAAATTTATTAATCTCTGAAGCTCCTACCCATGTTTGAAATAATTTTAGAATTGGAAATAAGAGTTTTTTTGAGATTTTTTTTTTTTTTTTTGTTATTTCAACAACCAACATTAATATGTGTGGTATACTTTTGTGAGTCCATCACATCTATTGGTGCCCTATTTATTGACCTCATTTTTTGTTTGTTCTCCTTCCAATCCATTTGACTATGCCTTGTAGTACAGTAATCATGGAAAACAAGGAAATTTGATGCATTTTTTCATCGAATGATCTCTAAGGAGTTAAAGATTTTCATTATGGAATAGGACTGCATGTACGCCAAGGAGGAGAGAACCAATAGATAAGTAGCAAACTTTATAATGAGGATTAGAATCTACCCACCCTTCTTGATGATAGAATGCTATGGTCTCTAACTAAAGTTACATTTAGGATGACTTTTTTATTGCTTCTTAAAATGACTTTCTAGTTAAAAATTTTTACATTTTTTTACTAAAAAAATGCTTTAAAAAAAGTGGTAAACAAGCTATCCTAAATGAAGCCTAAGTCTTTGTTTTAAAATAATTAATCAGGAAAATTTTAATTTACTATCAAAATAAGAACCGATAATTATAAGGAAATTTTCATATTTAAGAACAAACTCGGAGAGTATCAATAAAAATTTGATATCACTTTTATGGAATCATATTTTCATTTTTGTCTAAGTATCCTCACTTGTTGGCTTGTTTTTTCTTGTCGTCAAAAACCTATCCAGTAAATACTAATTTGATGGCACTTCATTTATTATAATGTTTATCTCAAAGAATGTAGGCTTGATAGGCACAAGCAAATGATGATCAAGTCATCCCTTAGAATTCTTATCCTATAAATTTAGTGGTTAGTTAACTCTTTAAAATCATATTAATCCTGCACTATAAGTATAAATCCAATAAATAATTCGTGAGTTAATTCAAGAACATAAGCATTAGAAGAAAATTTTCTAATAAATTTGAAAGACCAAATGCTCTCACTTGTAAGTTTTGATATTTTCTGGATGGGTATCTCTCAAATTGGATTTGAATCATTCTATATCACCAGCATTATTTTCCTCAAAGGTTTTATCTTTATTACTTTATTCAACGTACTTTGTATTATTTTGCTCTAATTTTCTTTTTTACATACTCATGAAAGCTATGAAGATCTTGTGAAAATACTGATGGCCTAATTCTTAAAATAAATGAGCATTTTTTCTTAGCAAAATTAATAGAATTCCTTGGATTATACCTATAGACTTTTTTGAATGATATTTATTTACAATTCATTAAATAGTGATGTTTTATCCAAACTCTAACAAAGGGAGATGAAGATCTCATTTTTCTAAACTTATTTGACCAAATAATAAAACTTCCTGATGGTTTTAAAACGTCGAAGAACCAACCCAAGGCATACAATGAAGGGGCATGATTTGGTAATTTAAAACATCTTTAAGCTAAAAGAAAATCCCCTTTTTTAAAGCTTTTAAAAATATCAAAAAGTATCAATTTTATACCCTAAAGCAAAACCAGATTAATTTCACAATCGCAGAAAATTAGAGTTTGTCAACCACACGGTAAATCATAAAAAAATAAAAGTGCAGAAAATAATAAGATTAAACACAACAGAATTTATAGTGGTTTGTTCAACCTGATCTAAATCCACTCTTTAGAGACTCCCTCACTACGAATTGCACTAAACTTTTAGTGGCTCTAATTTATACCCCACAACTAAGTGGAGAATGCCTTACAAAATCTTTTCCACCAACCCAGTGGAACAAAGGTGTAAGAGGTTCTATGCTACACATTCCATGGTCCCTAAAAGGATATTGGATGATTTAGACAAAATATGCGGGAGCTTTATTTGGAGCAAATCGGATGGTTCTATGGGTTTACACTTAGTTATTTGGGAGGAGATGTGTAATCCAGTGAACAAAGGTGGAAGAGGTTTATACTCTAGTGCTTTAAAAACATTTGCATTAAGAACAAGACTTTCCTGGAGACTCTTTCAAGATAGAGACTCTCTTCTTCACTCAGTAATGGCTGCTAAATATGGAGAAAAGCTGGAATTGGGAAATAATAGAAGAAACTGTTCCTCATCCATGAAAATATTGAGACAAGGTAGTAAGATGCTGAAGCAGATTACTAGATGGTCACTAGTTGATGGTGAATCTATAGATGTTTTTAAAGACATCTGGATCTTGGATAAGAGCATTAATCGTTGGTCAATATTTGTTATTGCGCTAGAAGACGAAGATATGAATGAAAAAGAACTGATTCATCATGGAAGCTGGGATGTACCGAAAATGCTCAGTTTATTCGGTACAAAATTGGTGAATTTAATAATGCAGGTGAAGATAGATCAAAATGGGAAAGGAGACTGATTGGAGCTTATTTAGCAAAAGTTCAAACTATCAATTGCTGGAATGGTTTTAAATAATATGGCTCAACAGAATAATGATTCTCATTTCTGGATCTGGCTAAAGAAAATGAAATTGAATGTGAGTGTGGATATGTTCTGGTGGAGGGTATTTAAAAAAGTAATTCCAACATTCAATCTCCTGGAGTATAGAAGATTAATGGATAATGATATTTCCCCAAGAGGATGCATGGCAGTTGAAGATGTGGAGCATGTTGTTTGCACTTGCTTTAAATTAAAAGAAGTTATTATGCTCCTTAATCATTGGGGATTCGGTATTCCTGTTTTTCAAAATCTTGTAGATATGATTTCTTGGATGGAAATTATAGCAATGAAGAAAGGTATGTTAGCAAACATATACTGTAATGCAGTATTTTTGTCATGGAAAGCTAGGAACAAGACCATCTACGAAGGAGTTGAAGAAAGACCTTCTTATATTGCTTCTAATGCAATATGTTATACTTCAGTTCATCATAATTTTTGTCAGTTCTTCTCGGGCAACTGGGATGTCAACCGGTCATTTAGACTCTCTAATTCTTGGCAACCTCTTCCACCCGAAAGGCTAAAAGTTAATGTAGATGCCTCTCTTCTACCTTCTTAAAAAGCAGGCATTGCTGGAGTTTTTAGAGAATGTAAAGGTAGATTTCTATATGCTTTTGGTAAAACTTCTACTCATTGGGATATTGCACAATTGGAGCTACTTGCAATCCAATCATTGAAGGAAGTCATTAAGGATTGGATGTTCAAATACAAGGGTATCATAATTGAAGGTGATAACTCTAACATCATTTCCTTTATGCAACAGCTTTGGAACAAAGGTATTTACAAAGAGGAAGACTTTGATTTTCTTAAAGATTTTAATTTTGCTATTTTCAATTGCATTAGTAGAGATTGTAATAAGTTAGCAAACTTGTGTGCTAACTATGCTCTAATTAGTACTTTTAGTTGGGATGACATTTCTTTAAATAAGGTTCCTCCTCCTTTCTTTAAGATTTTGAAGGAGGAATCTACTATTTAGTTGTTTTCTTTCGGTTATTAATAATATTTTATAGCTTCGGCTATTTCTTTTAGAAAAAAAAAATCCCAGTAGAACAAATGACCTGAAATCCTTTTTCACCCTTATATTATTCATAGAGAACCAGGAATCCTTTCATAAGCATAGATCCTTGAATCCCTTTCACCTTTCCCATTGTGGTGGTGTAGTTGGGTCTTTTGATAGCAAAAAGATCTTCTTCTTCCCAAAATTGCCCAAAGCACAAACCTTGGCTATTATGGTACTAAGGTGTAAGTTTGCTAGAGCAATCGTGTGAAACCCCTACCACACTCCCTTAAAACCCATAAGGAATTTCTCGCTCTCAAACGCCACCCTTTTCTCTCTCCCTTTCAAGGTTCTCTCTTCAAGTTTTATCTAGAAACAAAATGACTCAATGCATGCCAATAACACTTACCAAGTCTTTAGAGAAAGCATAAATAAAGGGATTTTTCAAAACCCTGGAAACTTAATTAAGACATCAAAGATCATTTATTATGGTCTTTATATCATCTTGTATGATTAGTACAAAATAACCCATTCAGACAATACAACCCACTTTATTATGTACGATAAGTTCAAGTATTTATACTTATTACCCCATACTATTCTATGATTACACTATACGATTTGTTCAAGATACTACACTGATCATCCAGTAAGACAGACGATGATGGCCGATGATCTAAATATTTTCCCATATATCTCTTGGGTCGTCCTGTATGATCTCCCTGTATGATTAGAAGAAAAATTATAGTTTTTGTCTTGGATGATGTGGGAAGTTCAAGCATCGTCTCATGTATCTCTCAAGTCATCTAGTAAGATTGTCGCCCATCATTCTGTATAATTTGATTGAACAAATTATGAATACTTAAACATCTAATCACATAATCAGTTTAGGCATGATTACTGTGGATCATACAGTATGATGTACATCATCTAGTATGATTAGAGCAAAATTATGAATATTAAAAAATTGCCTAAATTGTGATTGGCAGCTATTTTTAATAATCTTAATTAATTATCCTATACAATATGGATCGTATAGTACAATTAGTTTAATCATTCTTAATTAACTGAGGTGCCCTAATTAGAAATTTTTATTTTAACTTATTATCTATTATAATATAGATCATATTGTTCAATTACTTTAAAAACTAGAAATTTCTCTAACTCCCCAACTCACTCCCTTGAGTGTGTATGCGCAAGGTTACTAAGCCTAACATAAAATAAAAAATATATAAATGAATATTACATATTCTTTATAGCATAACATATTAAACCCAATCTCGAGCTCAGAATCTTTGTTGGATTATTCATAGTGTTCCTAAAATGATAATACACACATAAACAAATATAAAATTCAAATAGCAGGAGATAAAAATATGTGAGTAGTAATATTTTTTATCATCAAAATATAAACTCGTGAACTCGAATTATAACAAACAACACAATAAAGCTTCTAGTGTCTTATTGACTACCTTATTTTATACATTAATGTCAATGTGAGATGTCCAAGAGAATTTTAATTTGGTTCTTATGAATCTCAACCATATTTTCCAAAAATCTTATAAGGAGTTTACATCACTATATACAACAACAGCAACATCAAGCCTTTGTCCTATTATGTGGGGTCGGCTACATGAATACTTTTTAGCCATTGTACCCAGTTAAAAGTCAAATTCTCATTTAAAACTAATAAAGAAAGATTATTTCTAATATTTTCTAACCAAGTCTTTTTAGGTCAACCTCTATCTTTATTAACATAAGTCAAATCTAATACCTCAACTTTCCTAACCTGGACATCAATAAGCCTCCATTTAATGTGACCAAACAATCTAAGGTGACTCTCTCTCTAATCTTATCTTCCACTGGAGCTACTCCAAATTTTTCACGTATATGCTCATTTTGTATCCTGTCTCTAAGGGTAAAGCCACTCATCTCTACAACACTTAACTTAGTATTATGCTTCTATTTTAATGGCCAAAATTCGGGACCATAAAGCATTGCAGGTCTTATCACCATCTTATAAAATTTTCCCTTAAGTTTGAGAGGGACGTTTCTGTCACACAATAAGCCCGATGCATTCCTCTATTTCAGCCATACAACTTGAATTCTGCTGATAATATCCCCATCTATTTTACTATCACTCTTAAAAATAGAACCAAGATATCTAAAATGTATACTCTTAGTAATGACTTGATCGCCCAAAGTCACAATCCCCTCACTTGGTCTATTGCTACTAAAATTACACTCCATATATTAAGTTTTAGATCTACTCAAGAGAAAACCTTTAGACTCTAAGGTTGACCTCCATAATTCAAGTTTACCTTCAACTCACTCTCTAGTCTTATCAACAAGATGAATAACATCAGCAAAAATCATACACCAAGGTACATCCTCTTGTAAATTTCTAGTGAGAACATCTATGACTAAAGCAAAAAGATATGGACTTAAGGCTAATCCTTTATGTAATTCAACCAAAATAGGAAAATACTTGGTCAAACCACCTTATTTTTAAACACAAGTAATATCTCCTGCATACATATCTTTAATGATTTGAATATAAATGCTATTAAATCTTTTCTTTTCAAGAACTCTCAATAACACTTCTCTTGGATCTTTAACATATGCTTTCTCTAACTCAATAAATATCATATGTAGATCCTCCTTATTCTCTCTATATTTCTCCATCATGCTGCAACTTACGCTTCATAACTCGCTCCTAATGTTTAAAGAATGACACATTACTTAATTCCTCTATAATTTACACACTCCTGTGCATCACCCTTATTCTTAAAAATAGGAATTAACTCACTCATTCTCCACTAATCTGGCATCTTTTTAGTTTTCAAAACATTATTTAAAAGTTTAGTAAGCTAAGAAATTCCATCATCTCCTATGCATTTCCACATCTCTATTTGAATATCATCAGGTCCAACAGCTTTTGCACACTTCATTTTTCTTAAAGCCTCTCTAACTTCAGTTTTATTAATATGCCGATAAAAACAAAAAAAAAATTTTTTTCATTTAGGGTGATAAAGTCACTAAAGTCAATCATATTTTTATATTTTTCACCAAAATGTTTAGCAAAATATCTCATCCACCTTTGTTGAATATCATCTTCTAAGAAAAGTACTTTTTGATCTTAATCCTTAATACACTTCACTTAAACTAAATCCTTACTACTCTTACCTCTTTTTTTGGCTAAATTATACATATATATTTCTCCCTTCTTAGTATCTTATCTTTTTTATAAATCATTAAAAGCTATGTTTTTTACATCGTAAATAGATTTCTTAGATTCCTTACGAGCCTCTTTATAGCTTTTCCAATAACCATAATGTTTACATCTAAATAAATTTTCATAACAAATCTTCTTATTTTTTATCTTTTCTTGCACATTTGTATTCCACCACCAACTATTTTTATTATTAGGAGCTTTTCCTCTCGAAACTCCTAGCACATCTTTTGCAATATTCATAATATCACTAGCCACATTTTCCCACATAATATTAGCATCCTCATAGACAGATAAAATCTTATGATCTAAAATCTTACTCTAAAAATACTATTGTTAATATTCTTTTAATGACTTCATCTAATCCTAGAAAATCATTTTAAATTATTTTTAATTTTCTTCCCCTTTAACTTAAAGTCTAAAACTAATAATCAATATTGTGTATATAAACTTTCACTTGAAATAACTTTACAACTTTGCAATCTAAATGATATAGTTTTCATAAAAGAAAATAATTATTCTGTGTTTAACTATATTCATTTTTATAAGTGATAAGATGCTCATATCTTTTCTTAAATAAGGTATTAGCTATTAAGAAATCATAAGCTAAACAAAATCTAATATGGTCTTGCCACCTTTATTTGTCATTCCATACCCATGGCCACCATGAATGCTTTTTAAATCATCTACCTCTCTACCAACATGTCCATTTAAATCCCCTCCAATAAAAAACCTTCTTCAAGATATATCTTTTGTATTAATTCTTCTAAGTCATTACAAGAATATAATTTGTAACTCATATCTAAACCTACTTGAGGAGCATAAGCACTTATAATATTAACAATCTTAGCATCAACAACCATCTTTAAAGCTATAATTTTATATCAAATTATATTAATTTTTATAACATTATCCTTCAAACTCTTATCTATAATCACACCTACACCATTTCTAGTATGAATCCTATCTGAATACTAGTGTTTAAATCCTAAACTATCAATCCCCTAAGCCTTCTCTCCAACCCATTTAGTTTCCTGAATGCACAAAATATTTAATTTCCTATGAATCATAATATCTATTAAATCCATTAATTTTGGTATAAGAGAACCTATATTCCAAGTTCATATCCTAATTTTAGTTTCATGGACTAGCTTCTTTGCCCACATCCATCCTTTATAGGGGAACCCTTGCCTATTTAACACTTCACCAAGGCACCAGTGTAGTGGCCCTTACACACTTAACACTGTATTCAGACCATACAGTGCATCGCTTTCAGGAGATGCCCTAGCATTAACATAATTTCTTAAAGGATTCATGTCATTATTATTCGACCAGTTTTACGCTGACTGTCGACTACGAAATGCAACCCTCCACTTTTCTCATCCAAGACTTGGGACTTGGCAATGTTAGTGTTAGTTTTACATTACTATATGAAATAAAATAATTTAAATATATCTTTTAAATTTTACCTTGGTATATGGGATCCAACATTTAATTTTGAGTAGGGTAATAGGTTTGGCATCTTAAAGATTTGATTAGCAATGATGAATATGTTATCATGGTCAACAAATGTTGTAGGAAGAAAAAAGATAAAATCCTTGGACTTCCCCCACCCAAACTTTATAAGGAATAAAAAAGGAAATATTCTTTCTGGATCTTTATTTGTATACTTATTGACATATAAACATTGGGTTACTATCCTCTTAATCACCCTCTTGAGTAATTTCTAACAAAATAAAAATTACAATTAGTTTTTTCATTTTTAACTATTTAATATGTCCTACTATCCCCCTAAAGAAAATTTCTTTATTAGGAACTATCTCAAAGATATTCTTGTTATATAAAGCCTTTGTCCCTTCAAGCTAAAGACATTGATGACCATATAGGAGCTATAAAAATAAATAGCCTTACATGCATAATCTAAAATGACTAGATGAAAGTAGTTCAAATCATATAATCATTCTTTAGACATTCAAATCATTAAATTTGAAAATTCTAAAGATGTGAATATTACATAAATTCTTGTTAATTTAAGTATAGTTTTGTTCTATAACTTAGGTTTATATTGTAAGAAAAAAAAGTAAAATACAAGTGGTGCTATACATAATTTAAATGCCTATTATTTGGCTTCCTTCTTTTATTTATAAATTTAAAGCTTAATGATTTATGTTATGTTTAAACTTCTTATGAAATAAATAATATCTCTAGTATTTAAGATAAGGAATGATGGTATAAAAATATATATCATACATTAAATATCAATGTTGAACATCAATAAACTTATTATCAAAGAAGGTTACTTGTTATTTTAATGACTTAATACTCCTATTCCTACACCTAAAGTATATGGTGTAGAAGCTTTAGAAGGGGGTCGGGGAAGCTTACCCTGGTATTAAGGGGTGAAAAAAATTAATTTGAAATAAATAATTATTCTTTTAGCTTTGCTTATTTTAATTTACGTAATATGATTTGTGTTTATGTTTATTTGTCCGCATGCCATGCCCATCCCCCCCCACAACACCACAATCCACCCTTTTAAAAGATGAAGAAAATGATTTCCATAATGTACTTTTAAAAAGTTTTAAAAGTATTTTTATTGATCCATGCATTAAATGAAATTTGTCTAAGTCTTGTGGTAAGCCATTGATTTTAAAGTGATGTAGTACAAGGCTTTCTTATGAATTTTAAGGATTAAATTATAGTTGAAAGCATCCTTTTAGGTTTAAGGATCTTGAATCTCAAATTCATTCCTAATATCCATTTTAAGGTTGATGACAAATTTGTTGGCAAGTTAATAATCATGGTTAGAATCTGTGGTCACAATCACAAGGTCTTCAATAGTTTTCAAGTACTCAACTACTTGTGTTTTCATACCTCTAAAAAGTTAAGAACGTCCACTTGAAGAGAGAGAACATCCACAATTATAGGAAGGATTTTGGTTATTCCGGCTGCCATTGTTGATGATGGAAGAGGGTGGCCGATCATCTAATGAAGACCGGAATACCTCTTCCTTAATATCTGTCATGCGTCCAACTCTGTTTGATTCAAAATGTAGATTTTCGTTCAATCGCAGTTTTTCTCATAGATTCTTGAACTCTCCTCTTATTATCAGAGAGGGAGGTTTGATTTCCAAGAAGAAGCCTTTGTCAAATTTAGGGAAAGGTAAAGGAATAATTTCTAACTTGAGTTTATCTCCAAGTCCAATTTTTATCCCCAAATTAAACGATAAGGAAGCATCTTCTTCGGGTAGTAAAGGCTTTAGTCCGTTGAAGAAATATTTTCCTATTTCTTCATCTGGAATGGAAAAGTCTAATGTGTGGATTAAAAAACCACATATTAAATTAAATTTTAATGGATTTTTGAATGTGAATGAAAATATTAATGTTGTTAAACTTGATTTGGAGAAGGAAATAGCCAATGTTCAAGTTTTGAGAAATTCATTAGTGGTGAAGATTCTTAATAAGAATTTGCCTTTTTCAATTTGTTCAAATGAATTGAGGAGGCAATGGACAAAATTTGGAGGGTTTCATTTAACTTCTCTCAGATTGGATTGGCTTCTGTGTTCGTTCTAATCATCTGAAGCAATGGAGGAAGTTCTTAACGGAGGACCTTGGTATGTTGGGGGCTTTGTTATTAGCTTAGATAAATGGTCGCCCAACTTCTCTCCTATCTCCATGGAGGGGGTTTCTTCTCCATTTGGGTTCATCTCCCACATTTGTCTCTTCATTACTGGGATGAAACCAACATTACTAGAATAGTTTCTAGTTTTGGGATTCCTTTATTATTAGATGGAAACATGTTTAGATGGGGAAGAAGGGATTTCTAGAGCTTGCATTCGAGTTAAATTGAATTCTAAGCTACCTTGTGGTATTTGGGTTGAAGGTCTAAATGGAAGATTTTTTCAGAAACTTGAATATGAAAATCTTTCATCTCGTTGTTTTAAATGTGGGAGAATTGGACATATAGACTATGTATGTCCAAATGTCTCTCAATCATTGAATATGGCTGTTAAAGAAATTTCTAAAAGTTCCTCTCAAGATGGTTCTTATGGTCCATGGATGCATGTTAAGTTCAAGAACAAAGAAGACATAAAATTATCTTTAAAAGTAATCCTAGTTCTGGTAGGATTACTATTGAAGATAAAGGACAAGATGGTCTGGCTAAAGCAGTTAAAATCTCATTAGATCTTGTTCAGAGTCCGGACAATAATCCAAATAAATGTTGTCAGGATAATGCTAATGAATCAATTGTTGATCAAGCCATACCATTTCCTGATTCTGCTAATTCAAAAATTGATTCACGGTTCCTGGAAGGAGTTGAGAATGCTCAAAATCAAGATGGAGGAGTGGAATCAGTTAATATTCAAATTTCAAAATTTGAATTGTTAAAGGAATTGAATCGGGATATTGGAGTGGAAGCTGTTACTCGGTATAAGGCTGAACCAAATGTTGTTACATCTGCTCTTAATACCAAGAATTATGGTAGAACGGATGCTCTGTTAAGTGAAATGAGGGGATTTAGTTTGGCTAAAACTGAATTTGTTACTCCCCCATCATCTGATTTGGTTGTTGAGCCATTGGTAGTTCAGAATTAAAAACTTGAATTCAATCTTACGCAAAGTTGGGTGTAGAATAAGATGTTGTTAGGTCTGAAAATTTTTTTGTTGCTGATCCTTTGGATACTTTAGATAATCCCATGGATCATCCTTTGTTTGAGGTACCGTTGAAAGCTCAAAATTCAAATTTTGAACTCAAACTTAAACAAATATTTGATGATGGAGAGGATGTTGTTAATACTATAATAGAATTGGCTGTTGTACCAGATTTTCCTTCATCTGACTTTTTGACTGAGTCAAAGGGAGTTGATGAACCAAATTCTGTATAGCCTTCAAATATTTTTATGTGAACTATTGAAATGGAGGCTACTATTGATGGAACAGGAGGTGTTTGTGGGGAAATAATTACTCCTACTTCTGAGATTAATTTATATTTTAAAAAGGTTGTATTAATGAAGGGAATAACCTATTCTTTCAAGGAGAATGGTTCTACTGGTTTTAAGCACAAATTATTCAAAGAACTAAAAACCTTAGGACCAGTGAAAGATCTACCTAGAAGAAAAATGGCTAATATCAGAATGAAGTGAAAGTTCGTTAGGGATGTTAGGCCCTATGAACTGGACCAAAGCTAATTAAAAGAGAGAGGTGAATTGGAAAAAAAAATTCTTTCAATCAAAACCAATATATCCACAAAGAAAACCAAATGCGAAAATTAAATGCGAAAGTAATAAAGGAAAGACACCAGATTTATAGTGGTTCGATCAAACCTTGACCTACGTCCACTCCTTGGATGCACCCTCCATGTATTACACTAAACTAAGTGTCTCTCCTTTAGCCCCCACAGCTAGGCGGAGAAGCCCTTACAAAATCACTTCCACCTTCCTCGGTGCGGCGGAGTCGCTGGGTCCTTTGACACCAAATAGATCTTCTTCTTTGGTGAACTTCCCTCGAGACAAGCCTTGAATCTGACGGTATTCAGGTGCGAGCTTTCCGGAGCAATCGTGTGAAACCCCCTCCACACTCCTTCGAGTCCCACCTCACAGGATCTTCTCCCTCTCTCAAACTCCACCCTTTCCTTACTCCCTTTCAACCTCTCTCTTCAAGTTTCTCCGAAAAGAACGAAGCTACAATGGCTACGAAAGACACTTACAAAGTGTCATGTCATAACTTAAATAGAAGATCTCAAAATAAGCTCATTAATATAAGTTGTTGATATTATCATCCAGTAAGATAAGTATATCATCCTGTACGATTAGTACAATTTAATTCCAATCAGCCGGGACGATTTGAGATGATCATAAGAAATTTATTCTTATCATCCTGGACGATCAGTATAAATTGTGGAATATCATCCTGAACATCGCCCTGAAAAAGAGCTGTCCGATGTCTAATCGTCAAGCATATCGGCTAGAACGATCTGGCGATCGTCCAGGACGATTTGATCGTACAATCAAGTCATAATTGCTTTCCTTAAATTCCAGAGAAATTTTGTGAAAAACTGTCCTGGATCATCCTGGATGATATTTTATAGTCGAGGACGATGTCCAAAGATAAGTAATTCCTAAATAGATCTGGCAAGAGATTCTTTCTATTTTGAGCCTATCGTCCAGGCCGATATAAAATCATCTAGAATTATATGTTTTGCATAATGACGTCTGCTTTAATGAGGATGCCCTAATTAGGGTTTCTCCATTTGAACTTATGATCCAGGATGATATAAAATCGCCCCGGACGATGTTACCAAAAACAGTAAAGTCTAGGGAACAATCAAAAATCTTCCAAGTTATAAAGCATCAGGAGCCACACCAGATACAATAGACTCAAGAAAGGAAAAAGGGTACAAACTTACTCAGACCTAGTCTACCCAATCTTGAGCTGGTTCCAAATTACAGTCTGATTGTGTGGACCTGAAATGTCAGTAGATAAGGTAGTCGTAGAGAAATAAGAGTGTTTGCTATCATCAAAATCATAAATCATGAAAACAGATCCACAACATGAAGAACTGTATGAGAAATTCTTTTCAATTAACTCATTATTATGCTTACTGATTTACTCTTTACAATTAACAAAGGGGAAAGTTACACGAGGATGGAGCTATTGATCGAAGAGTATGTCAAAATACTTGCTTTTAAAGTTGGATAAGACATCTGAAATACCTTTTCTTGGGTGTTTTATGGATGTTGATGATAAATTGTATTTTCCTTCTTACTATCTTTTGTAGCTTCTTTTTTTCTTTTAAATAGTTATTTGTTTATTAAACTTATTCTAATTGCTTATGAGATTGATACTAGGTCATATTTTTTAACGAGTTGGGAACTCTGGGATACTAATCAACCTTCGGGATGTTTAAATCTTTGGTATCCCCTACATCTCAAGGGTTTTAAAATGCGAAACACTGGGACTCATTTCAATTATAATACGTTTATTATAACAAATTTGCTTTCCATTAAGGTTCCTTTTTTTTAACAAGGAACTAAAAGTTGTTTTCTTTCTACTTTGTATTAGGTTGTTTTCTTTTTCATTTTAATGCGAAATATGCATTTCTTCAAAAAAAAAAACTACTTGTCTTTTCACTTATCTTAATATTATCTATTTTTTTGTGGATCTTTTGTAAAAACTTTTAGGATGATACTAAGATTTAAACATCTACTCCATGTCTAATAAAATACATTTCTACATGCACTTCCTTCTTTTGCAAAGATATTATTCTAATAAACTATAGCATGGATAATTATTTTCCACTTTGCTAGAATGATTATTTGAAAATCATTCTTTCGATAACAATAAAATGAAGTCATCCATAGGTTTGGCATCTACCTTTAGCTTTTGCATAGAAACATTTTGTTATACATGGATTCTATTTATAATCCACTTATGTAAGAAAATGTTTACTATTTTATCTCCTAAATTACCAAAAATTCCTTAGGAGGTGTTAAAATCCTTCTTGTTGGTCTTAATGTTCTAAAGGTACTCATGTTGGTGCTCCATTGGCCGCATTATTTTCTAGGAATTTTAATAGTGTTGTGAGGAATAAAACCTTGCCTTTTTATGTTTTTTTTTTAATTATTAAGGTTAGTTTTCTAGTTTTATAAAGCTAATTTTTTTTTTCATTTTAATATAATATATTTTTAATGAAAGCTAGATTAATTTTGAGAAATAATTTAAGGACGCAAAATAGTGTCAAAGGAAATCAATGTTTATCACTTTATTTAAATATTTATATGGGATTCTATGATTTAATGTGCTTAAGAATGGTTTTTTAAAATTTTATCCATCAATAAATGAAAGTAATAATTATAAAGAAATTTTTTTTTAACATTGAGGTAACTACTTAGTAATGACACATATGCTCAAATAATTGCGTAAAACAATCTAGCACATGTTTTAAACATGGAAAAAACAATAATGAAATTATTTTAATTAGATTAAAATTGTAGATTCTAACTATTTTTTGGCTCTAATTACACCACTTACAAGAGTTGTCCCTAAACACCCTCTAGAAATGAACTATGTGTTGATTCTTCCACAACTTTTCTCTAATACAATTTTTTTTATAGGGCCTAAGGTTAAGACCTTGCATGATTGATTTAATATGACTAAACATCTTCTTAATAGTTTTTTTAATATTATTTATGCTCAAAATTTTCTTTTTAATAAGTGTGTTTAGGATTTAAGCTAAAAAGTGTCAACCAAGACAAAAAATAGTAAAAAATGACAAGCATCTTACATGTAGGTTTAGGGCTTTGGTGTGATGATTATATGTGGATTGTAAAACACATGGAATATTTAAAATAAATTATATAAATATTATTTGGTGTTGCATGAATTTCTATGATTGTCAAAATTGTTTATCTGGGTTAGAATAAGGCTATGTCTTACGGAGCACATATTAGCTAACAACTATACATTTGTTAGGTGGCTTTAGTGGTAGGGTCCAAGGTTTTGTTAATAGAGGGGAATCATTGTTTGTTGGAATATAATTTTCTTAGCGTGATTATAGAGTTTTTAAAAAATATCTAATAGTTATAAGGAGTCAAAATTGCAATTGGAGTAACGCTAGGTAATGCTTGTTCAATTCTCAACTAATATTTCTCAATAAGGCTTTACATCAAATGTTATAGGAAAATGGTGGAAGAATTATATTATACTATGGAGGAGGGTTTCAAGAGAAGTTTTACAACAAATTATAATAATTATTTTACAAGGCATATCTACTTTTGACTCACCAAGTGAATAGATTTTTAGATATTACCAAACCCTTCAATGGTGTGTTAGCTACCAAGTTTCACTCACAAGAGATAAAATATAGAATTTTCTTCAAAATACTTAAATAACATTTATGACATCCAAAACAATATGTGGGAAAATATATTTCCACTCAATTTTAAAATTTATATTCATATAATTAATTTTTCATAGCTAGCAACATACGAACTAAAGAAATATAAATAATTCTTTACTATCATTTTAAAAATAAAAATATATTTTATTAGTGTCATAATCAAACACAATATAATTACTATCTTAATATCTCAAAAAATAAATTTTCATTCAACTATCATTTCAAAAATAAAAATGAACCTAGATAAAACTTATCTACAACCCCTAGATTTTCCCCTACTTTAGCAAACTAAAGTAGTACATATTTTTAATTAGGATTCTAAGTTCCCCATAAAAGCTCCTCTATGGTTAATTACATCCCAAGATAAATCATGATAAAAACTAAATTAAAGTGGAGACTAAATCTTTATTAATTTATAATGATTTTTGACAATGATTTTAATCAAGATTTATCAAAAGAGAATGGATTAAAGTTGATTAGTTATTTTTGGAATTCAAAGGAACAGGGGTAGAGAGTAATTGGGATTCTAGGATACCTAGAAGCACTCTAACTTATACTATAGTTGGGATTTACTATATTAGAATTTGATTTAATTTATATTTAAGTTGACATTATATTAGATAAATAAGATATTACTCCTAGAAAGAAGTACAAAAATTATATTACTCTGCAATAAGTGGACAACCAACTAACCACCTAAGCCCTTTTTAAAAAATAAGATTTCATGTCTAGATCCCTTCTAAGTACCTGCCACAAAAAAAAAACTAAGAAATAATTTAGGCTGGCAATGAGCCAACACCTAAAACCAAGAAATCCACCATAAGACTTTCAAACCAATCGTCCTATAGAAAATGGAATCTTACCACATCCAAAAGCACAAACAAGAATTGCAACCAAAAGAAACCTACAAACTAAGATGTGAAAGAACAAATTGAATATGATAATATATAGCATTAGTTAATGAATGAAAATAATCATAGTAGCAGTTAGGGTATGCCCCTTCAATAATAGATCAATGAGCTTACAGGCATACCAAACAAGAAGGGGCAACAACAAAAGAAAAGGAAGTTAATTTATTGAATTTCTTTTTTATTTTTTGTTTATTGAATTTCATTTTTTTTTTTTTGGAAAACCCACAAAAGGGGCCTACACTTTAATATAAAACCAACTTACAAGGTCCTTAAATGGAACCTTCAGCTCACTATTTCTCAAAATAGCTACAAAATAAATCAAAAGAAAACCTAAGAGATGATGGTTCCATGTTCTACAATTTAAAATAAAACCTAAAAACATTCATGATCAGCCAAAGGATAGCACCAAAAAAGGAAAAAAAAAGTCAATAATTTCAGTGTCTTCCTCCTACCAAAATTATCCATCTTGTTCCTCAAATTATCGACTCCTTCAATCTTCATAAAAATCAAACTACAAAACCAAAACATTTACAACAGGATATATGCCGGTTTGGAAGTAATCAAAATGAAAAACAAAACATATCGATATCTCTGAAGAAATTTGTTTATTTATTTATTTTTTATGCCAAGAAATTTAGGTGTTGCTAATTGATAAACTAAATCAATTCCAATTATTATGAAATTTAAACCATATGTACATACAAACCTAATGAATATTCAATAAAAATTTTATAGCATTTGGATGCTCCTAGGTTTTATTGAAATTTTCAAAATGTAAGTGCATCTATACCTTTAAAAATATATTTATTGCAATGCTGATAGATATTAAATGAAAAATGGAGGCTAAATTAACCCTTAAGCCTAAGTCTACCATTCACAAAAGATTCATGACAAAATCCATATGGATTCTTATTTAAAAAATTTCAAATTCCTAGGTCAAATTCAAGCTTGCCAATTTGAAAGTTAAATTAAAGCCAGAAAAAGATTTAAATAGCCTTGATAAATTCTATAAATATGAGACACATCCCCAAAAACTTCCAATAAAAATTTGATCCCTATTTATTTTATCTAAAGTGCACAAATAAGACATAACTCTAGGTCATTTAATACAAATTAAACCTACTATACTATACCTGGCCTTAATTTTACTTTAATTATTTTATGTTTCTCAAGATGAATCCATATAGTGGATAATCACGCCATTGTTGCAACTTGGGCTTCTGAGTTTATGATTTCGATGATAATAAATATTATTGATTACTACATCCTTATTCGTCCTAGTATGTGTAAAGCATAGTTGTTTGCGTGTTGACTAACATTTCAAGTACACCATGCACCATTCTTTAAAGATTAAGGGCTCAAGATAGGGAAGAATAGGTTATATTAAATAAGTCTATAATTTTCATTTATTTATTTTAATTTCTTGAGTTAAGTCCTGTAAACATATATGTTAGCCTGGTGACCTTGTGCACACACATAAGTGGAGAAAAAATGTTTCTAAATATTTTAATTTTTGTGTACATCATATTATACAATATGGATTGTACTGTATGATTTGGTGTTATAAAAATAAATAATTTTTTTTTATTTTTTTCTGGGAAAGATATTTTTTAAATATAACTAATCATACGATATAATCACTACATTGTACTGGACAATCTATTACAATTAGAAAGCCCACCGTCCATTAAATTAGACAAAAATTGAATTTGAAAAGTTGTTCTAATCATATTATACAAACTTAATCATATTGTATGATGTTTAAAATATGACCTAATTTAATCTAGTGATTAGTCAATTGAATCTATTTAATTTTGATATTTTGATCGTACTGTATGAACTGGATTATACTCTATGATCAATAAAGATGATTTTGGTCATACATTGAGTCATATTTCTACAAAGACATTGTAAGGGTGTTTGGCATACATTGAGTAATATTTCTTCTGGAGAAACCTTGAAGAGACAGCCTAAAAAGGTAGAGAGGAAAGGGTGGAGTTTGAGAGAGAGAGAAGATCCTTGTGAGTTTCAAATTCAAACTGATTGTATAGTTGATCCAACAAACTTACATATTCATACCATCATATTAAAGGTTGGTGTTGAGAGAAGTTTTGGGAAGAAGAACATCTCTTTGATGTCAAAGGACCTGACTACTCCGCCACACCAGGGAAGGTGAAAGTGATTCATGGTTCTCTACCTCTCTAGGAGGGTGAAAAGTACTCTAAGTTATCTTCCTCACTAAGAGGGTAAAAAGATGTCAAGGTCAACAATCTACAAGAACTATTAACACCCCGTTGTTCCGGTAATTGGTTAAAAATCAAGTTGGAATAAGTAGATTGACAGATTGCTTGAATAGCAATTGAATTGGCACTTTCATTTTTTCTCTGATGAATCAATATGTTTCTAGCTTTCCAAGAAAACAATATCACATTGAAGTAGAGACTTAGAATCATAACATATTCTTTTTTTAGTCTTTTGAAACCACCTGCAGATTTCTTGAAAATTGTTCAAGATGGGTAAACCAAAGCCCCATTTGTTTAATAAATTGACCACCTCCTTTATTTTGATACACTCGCAAAGAATGTGCTCTAGATCTTCAATACCAAGAGAGCATCTCGGATAATTGTAGTTCTCTAACATCCCCCTGTGATTAAGAAATTGATTTGTTGGTAAAGCACCTTTAAATAATCTCCATATGAAAGTTTGAACTCTTGGATTAATTTTAGCCTTTTTTATCCAAAAAAAAGGTTCCCAATCCTCTTCTTGTTGCTGTAAAACAGAGATCATCCCAGGAATCGTCTTCCTTGGTCCTTGAAGAATCAGTTCTCTTACATCCTCATTCTGATCAGGATTGATTTTGATCTTAAGAATAAGATCAACCAGATCTTTACCGAAATTCTGCTTCAAAGTTTCTACATTCCATCTTCCTTCTTCAATGTACCTGTTCAGCATATCATCTCCTTCATCTTGAGGAACAACAAAGGTCGGCCATTCATTAATTCTTCTGTCAAGTATCCACTTATCTTTGAATACATTGATAGAATTCCCATTAGCTATTGTCCATCTTAAATATGGATCCAGCACCTTACATCCATTGCAAAGTATTTTCCAAAAGGAAGAAGTT